>NW_026945494.1:70000-72500 GCF_034702125.1 Engraulis encrasicolus | reverse complement strand
TGCACCGTTCAGATTTTTATTTTTTTTCCAATTACATCAGATCAACTATTCCCTTTGCAAGTCTGGCTGCTTGCAATTTATTAGTTCAAACTGGTTTCACCTCCTGCTGGAGCCCCCTTCACACCTTCTGTGACTTCGTCCAGCTAATCAGGGTTTTCAATCAACATTGTGGCCATTCAATATTCAAATGCAAACACCTTAGTCCTGGGTGAAGCCTCATGCTATTAGTTAAAATGTCAACTCCCTCTCACCAATCTGTCCTCCACTTCCAGATAAATATCCGGTAATTCCAAATACTCCATTGAGCAATTCAAATTGTACTTCATACATTCAATCTCACTCACTTTCATATTTGCATTCCATTTTCTAAACCACATTTCTCTCAGCCACCTATTCCACACATTCTCTCCATACAATTTCTATGCTATTGATTGATGTCCAAATGCCATTACATTCCTCTGTAGTTCCTGATATCTTTAAACTTGGCATATCTAATACAACCATACACAGAAATATCCATCTCTCTCTGCTGACACACAAAAGTCATTCTCACTCTTTCACTCATTGCATTTGACCCACTCTCATAAATACAAGCTTCTTATCTCAGACCATTATCTAACATGTTAACCTATTAGACAATAAGTACTTTGAATTTTGAGCATTGTATCCTGAATTTGTGCTGCCTAATGCACCTCTATGCTACCCATGAAACTCTATAGTATTTTGCTTTTCCACTCCATGTCTTTGCACCTTAAAACCACCAAATGTTGCTACGCCCATTACCAATGTGTCACTAGCCTATTTGATCTTTTCTTCTTGCCAAGGAATGCTGACTCTGTTAATTACCTTGTCTACACTGGTGCATTGACCATAGCCTTGAAGTTGGCCCATTCTTTCTTCTCTCAGCAGACAAACACTTCCACCCTTTGTTCATCGCAGACCATTATCATAATCCAATTTAAGCTAAGACCTTCCTGTCTTCTTCATTCACTCCATGCTAAATTGTTTGTTAACTTTGAGCTCTTTCAGTCCCTTCGTCCTTTCAAATGTTTAACAGCCAACTTTAAAAGTCTAAGAACCACTTCAGACCAGTGATAACACAATTGCCCACAGGGCCCAGCCAGTCTGGGAGTGCTCCCACCGCCTTTGAAATCACACTGGGTCTCCACACTCATAGGCTATCAACCACTCCTTGCCCCCTGGTCATCAATGCATTGCAAATCTATGTTAAGTATTCTCAACTTAGTCTTTAGTTGCCAGCACATTACCATCCATTGATTTCGTTAATTCATCAAGATCAGACATGTTAATGTTTTCCTTCCAGACCGTCGGCACCTCTCCTTGACATACTCCATTTACATCTTATAAAGACCCTCACAGACCTCTGTCACCCAAACCAAGCACTAACTCTCTGTTCAGTGAATCTCTCAAACCTTTATTTTCTTGCCCATATGTTTCTCCTTTTTTTTTTTATTATATTTTATTTTCTCTTTTTCCTCCAAAAAAATATTCCATTCCATTCCGCTCTTCTCAAATGAAAATTTAAAGCTAGTTCCGGCTTCCAGCTACCAATAGTCACTTCAGCTTCCATCTCTCTCCCCATTGCCATGGTAATTAAGATCTAGTGGCCAGACAGAGTAACACACATCCACAGAAATTTACCTTTTCTCCTCGTATGATGTTAAAATACCTTATCAGTTCACACTGCATGCATTTTCACCCCAATTCAAATTTCTGCATAGCCATTCTGACTTCCACACTTCCTGCTAGCCTATATGATTTCACATTCAACCCAGTCAAAGCTTATTGAACAGATCATATACAGCCGCAACCACCAACCATGCTACTCGCCATGTTGCCACTCTGTTAGCTCCCACTCTACCTTGTTGCTCCTCTTTATTCCTTCTTCCATTATTATTCCAAGTTTCAAAGTAGGCTATCTTCCTATCTTGCCATGTATATTATTCACTGAAATAATTCCAGCCAACACAGTCTATATGGCCTCTCAGCCCTTTGCTTGTTATCCCTACCTGACCTGTTCCTTCTACACTAGATATCTCCATCCAAAAGAAATAATTCTTTCCATCTTGTCACACTTTCAAAAACCTTTTAATTCTCTGTACTTTCTTCTCATCTTTCAATCCAATCATTACCTACAAGCCAATCAATGTTTTCTCTCTTTTTTTCTTTTTTCTTTCTCCTTTCTTTCTCTTTTTCTTTTCTTCTCTCTGATATCACACCATATCCAGAGCCACACAAAATTACACACACATCAGACATTCTTTTTGTGGATCCACACACACACACACTAACACTTCACACACATTGGCATACTCTCTCTCTCTCTCTCTCTCTCTCTCTCTATGCCCAAATTCACATACAGCAAAAATTATTAACTTCCACTATTAAAATTACACCAGAGGTTGATCCATAATTAAAATTATTTTTCATCTTCCGACGGGGAAAAAGCTAAACATCTTCACCTAGTATTTAAATTTGT
>NW_026945494.1:55000-62500 GCF_034702125.1 Engraulis encrasicolus | reverse complement strand
AGTGGAGACGGGGCTGGTGAACTGGATCACAGACTACCTCACAGGAAGGCCCCAGTTCGTCAGACTAGGTGACCTCACATCAGAGACTGTAGTCAGCAGCACTGGAGCTCCACAAGGAACGGTGCTTTCCCCCGTGCTGTTCACCCTGTACACCAAGTCAAGTCAAGTCAAGTTGGTTTTATTGTCAATTTCTTTACATGTACTGGTGGTCATACAAAGAATTTGAAATTACATTTCTTGCTTTCCCATGCAGACATAGACTAATCTAGGTAAGGACATAGACAGTATAGACATAGACAGTACTTATACATGGACATATGTAAGACAGTATGGACATAGACAGTGCTCATACAGACATTTAAAGTGCAAGACTGGACAACAGAAGACTTGTAGATGTAGTGGAGCGCTGCTCCTTTAAGGGAAAGTCTGACGCTGCGGCACACGTCACCACGCCGCTCGTAGAGGCTTATGGGAAGTCTCTTCATAAATACTGCCAGTGGCTAGTATTCGGTAAGCCTGCAAAGTCCCCCTTTGCGCGTTTCATCGCCACCGGCAAATGCTGTGGTTGCTTCTCCCCTCGTCGTCGAGAGGAGTGCAGTGTCCAGTTCAGATCTAGGAGATGTGGACCATTTCTTGTCCTCGTGAGTATGTGGACCATCTCTTATCGCTGTTTATGTGCTAGCCAGCGGCTAGTGGCTAACTTCGCGTCTGCTGTTCTATAGGTTGTGATTCCAACTTGGCGTCTCTTACTTGGCTAGAGTGATCTCTTGCTTCTCCACTGGCAAGGACTTCGGTGGACAATACCAACGGTTACCTTGCGCTTTTCCCGTCTCCTGCACGCCGGTATGTATTATAGTGGGTTAGCTTGTGCCTTTACCCAGCTCTGACTGTTTGTTTTCTTACCATGGTTGCTAACGACGGCCATTATTATGGTTTCAGCGTGTGGTCGCTACCGGCGCCTCGGCCATGTACCTCTGTATTGGCACTCCGACTGTGAGAATTGCGCATCGGTGCACCCTCATCTCCGGGTAAGGTAACCTCTCGGCAGCAGAATCGTGTGATAGTGGGTGTCCTGCTAGCTTGGCTAACGCTCTCCTCCTCCCTCGCAGGTTGTATCCGTGTGGCCGTGGTCAGACACACCACGCGTTTAGGTGCACGAGCGGCGACTTTTAGCCCCGGTTGTGTGGTGCCTCTGGACGCCGGGAACCCGTATCTCGGCTGCTGCTCCGGCCTCGGGAAATTGGACATTCGTGTGTGTGTGTGTGCGTTGGCGCGCTTTAGTTCAGTGTGTGTGTGTGTGTGTGTGTGTGTGTGTGTGTGTGTGTGGGCGCTCGGCTCGGTGTGAGCTGGTGTGTGAGCCATTCCACAGTGTGTGTGCGTGTGCGTACGTTGGTGCGTGTGAGTGTGTGTGTAGGTAGTGACGAGTGAGTGTGGGGATAACTAGGGGACTGCACGAAGCTGAGCCTCTGGGGTTGGTTTACCTCATGTTTTGATTTTCGTTTTCTTTCGTTTGCTGTGCCTAATTTCCTTTTTTTTCATTATTTCATTCAATTATCTAATAATACTGTATGAATACTGTATGAACTGTGAAGTTAAGAAATGACAATATGAAAGCTATGGTGTAGATCTGACCCATGAGAAGATATTAAGTTGAATAGGTGAATCTGAAATTCTTAATCGCTTGCGCAGGTTTGTGCAGGCTGGTTTTTCCCCCTTCCCGAGTGCCTGTGACTGCCTGCCCTCCGTCCATCGTCTGTGAGCCCGCTGTCTTGACGCCATCGCTGCCGTGCCCGTTAGCTCCACTCCCCCTCTCCCCCAGAGACTGTTGCCCACCTTGGACCAGACACGGTCAACAACGGTCGAGGACGTACGGTATTTCTGAGAAGGACTGAACATTACCTTTTTTCCTCAACGGACACCTTTCTTCTTATTATTTTGTTTGTTTTTCCCTGAGCTCAGAGGACATTCTTTTATTTTATTTTTGAGGTACGTTGGATCCAACATTCTGGGTTAATTTAGATTTAATTAATGCTTTGATACAACTTGGTGTTTTGATATAGTACTTTGATATATTGTAATTTCTATTGATATTTTACTATTTGATTTGATTTTCACGCACTGATACCTACCTTTAATATTGAACACACACACACACACACACACACACACACACACACACACACAAACACACACACACACAGTCATTGATACACATTGATACTTTGGATATCATACACTCAACACACACCTTACTCGGTACTTGATACGTATGGAATAGCGGACGACAAGGTGTCCCGATATCAAGGGAAATAATGGACGAGGCGGAGCGTTCTAAACAGCCCGACGGCGCAGCCGAAGGGCTGTTCGCTTCGCCAAGTCCATTTTCCCTTGATATCGGGACACCTCGAAGGCCGCTATTCCGCTTATCACCCGGTTAACAGCATTTAAGTATTAATTTATTAACATGTTGATCTAAGGCTTCGTGAGAAGGTAGATTCACCACTGCGCTTGGTACGTTGCTATGGGCACCACTTCCTAATCTAGTGAGACGCGCCTCTATCGGAGGCATAAGGACGCGCGCAGAATGTTGGGGTGACTTGACAACCAAATGAGATAGAATTGACGACTGGGTTTTTGACTTGACAACGAGATGCAATAGAATTAGTTACGGGGTCTTGACTAGGCAACCAGATGCGATAGAAATAACGACACAGTCTTGACTAGACAACTAGATGCGATAGAACTAGTAACGGCACTTCGCCAGAAAGTTAGAAAAGAAGCAACTTGGACGCCCGCACGCCCGCATGACATCATAGGTGTCCTGCTACCGGGGAATAAAGGACACCTGCTCAGCCAATCAGAAGACGTTCCGTCTGCTCACTGGGTGATAATCAAGATTATAGATATTGATTACACACATCCACTTTAGATCGGATAGCCACTCTTTGATAAACCATAACATTCTAGCATTTCACTACATTCATCTGACACTACCCAGCATTCAGTGCACCACATTCCCAAACACTGCACAACAACTTACACCGCACTGCAGTATTACAACACTACATAGCACTCCATTCGCCTCCTACAACATTCACACATTTCACCAGATACATATTGAGAGATATTGAGACTTATTGAAAGCTCTCCCAAGTATTGTGATCGTACAAAATCGACTGTACATATTTGCATTAATTCCAAATACCCTTTCCCTTGCAATAACAATACAGAGTTTTTTATTATAACTACAGTCATTTGTCGTGTGTGTTATTGTGGGTTATAAAAAGGCATAAATATACTAAACCGTATTCTTTACTGCAGTCCTCCTCTGAACCTAGCGACCCGATACCCAACTGATCACTTATCCTAGATACCCCTTATTACAGTCCTAGTAGACAGAGTTACATGTGCATGTGTATGTTTTGAGTTAGTGCAGGTTGAAAGTTCAGTCACAAATATAGTAGTGCAGGTGGAATGTTCAGTCGCAGATATGGTGGTGGGGATGAGGGGGGGGGAGCGTTGTCAGTGGCCTGGCTGGCTAGAGGCTGACAGTGGAGGGAGAGTGGGTTGAGTGTTCAGTATCTTGATTGCTTGGTGCATTGAGCTGCTTGCAAGCCTGGTGGTACGGGAACGGAGGTGCCTGTACCTCTTTCCAGAGGGCAGGAGGCTGAACAGTTTGTGTGCAGGGTGGCTTGTGTCTTTGATGATCATCAGTGCTTCGGGTGAGGCATGTGGTGTAAATGTCCTGCAGGGAGGGGAGTGGTACTCCAATGATCTTCTTCGCTGTGTTCACAACACGCTGGAGTGTCCCTCACCACTGACTTCAACTAAAACACTAAGACCTGCCACATGCAAAAGTTCTCGGATGACACAGTCATTGTTGGATGCATCAAAGATTGGCAGGAGGGGGAGTACAGGGGACTGGTGGAGAACGTTGTCAAATGGTGCAGAACCAACCAGCTGCGGCTGAACACCACCAAAACCAAAGAAATGGTGATCGACTTCAGGCGAACCACCCCACCCCTGGTGCCTGTCTCTATCGAGGGGGGGGGGGGGGGGACTGTGGAGACAGTCTCCACATACAAGTACCTGGGTGTTCACCTGGACTCTAAACTGGACTGGTCTGCTAACTCACATGCACTGTACAAGAAAGGACAGAGCAGACTCTACTTTCTGAGAAAGCTGAGATCTTTCAATGTCTGCAACAGACTCCTGCAGATGTTCTACCATGGCCAGTGTGCTCTCCTATGCTGTGGCATGCTGGGGTGGCAGCATTAGGAAGAGAGATGCTGGACGGCTTGACAGGCTGGTGAGGAAAGCAGGGTCTGTTGTAGGCACAGAACTGGACGCCCTCACAACCACAGCTGACAAGAGGACACTTAGCAGATTGGACTCTATTTTGGACAACTACAAGCACCCACTGTACCCAGTCTTCGACAACCAGAGAAGCCTGTTCAGCTACAGACTGCGCGCCATCTCCTGCAAGACAGACAGGCTGCGGAAGTCCTTTGTACCCAGGGCCATCCAGCTATTCAACATCGCACAGAAGGACACACAAAGAGAGATCGTCATAGGGGACTGGACTGCATTAACAGATCCCACTCCTGCACACTTATTTACCTGGACTCTTTACCCTATGACTCCTCTTCAGTGGAATGCACAGCTGCTTGTATGTGTGTGTGTGTGTGTGTGTGTGTGTGTGTGTGTGTGTGTGTGTGTGTGTGTGTGTGTGTGTGTGTGTGTGTGTGTGTGGAGAGACACAGTTGGTGACGTGTGTAACCCCCCCGGACTACTGATACTCCGGGACAATTTGGTGGTAAATTTGTCTTGGCCACCCACCACAGGTAACGCTATGTACACTTTATTTTTGGTGTGTGTGTGTGTGTGTGTGTGTGTGTGTGTGTGTGTGTGTGTGTGGAGTGACACAGGGAGCGACTTGTGTTACCCCACCATCTGTTTTTCCAAGGAATACAATGGACATTGTACTAGGCAGAGAGACTATGGACACTCCTGGACACTTTATGGCCTCTTTGTCTTGGCTTCTATGTGCATGTAAACACTGTGGACACTTTACACTTTATATTTTGGTGTGTGTGTGTGTGTGTGTGGTTCTGTGTGTGTGTGTGTGTTGTGTGTGAGTGTGTGTGTGTGTGTGTGTGTGTGTGTGTGTGTGTGTGTGTGTGTGTGTGTGTGTGTGTGTGCGTGTTGTGTGTGAGTGTGTGTGTCTGTGTGTGTGAGAGAGAGAGATGCCTTGGCAAAATGTATGCAATAGTGAGCTATATATGATTATTTTATCTGTAAATATGTGTGTTATGTCTTGTGGACAATGTCTTTATTTATGTGTGTATGCTACTTGACACCTTAATTTCCCCCTGGGATCAATAAACGATACTCTACTCTACTACTCTACTCTACAATACAACACAACATGCACCATACTGGGGAACACGGACCTTTTGGGGAATATTGACCTTCTGGGGAATACAGACTTTCTGGGGACCAGGAATACGGATCATACTGCGAAATACAGACTTTCTGGGGAACAGGAACATGGACCTTCTGGGGAATATGGATCTTCTGGAGAACATGGAACTTCTGGGGACCAGGAACACAGACCTTCTGGGGAATACAGACCTTCTGGGGAATACGGACCTCCTGGGGACCAGGAATACAGACCTTCTGGGGAATACAGACCTTCTGGGGAATACGGACCTCCTGGGGACCAGGAACACAGACCTTCTGGGGAATACAGACCTTCTGGGGAATACGGATCTTCTGGGGACCAGGAATACGGACCTTCTGGGGAATACGGACCTTCTGGGGAAAACGGACCTGCTGGAGTACCATACTGGGGATCTGACCACTACACCAAAGACTCTTCTACCTTTCACTACTAATGGTGTCAGAAGTCAAGTCAAGTCGGTTTTATTGTCAATCTCTTTACATGCGCTGGTCATACAAAGAATTGAAATTACGTTTCTTACTTTTCCCATGCAGACAGACATAGATTCTCTATACTCTTGCTGTGCACATAGACAATTAGACATAGACAGTATACATACATTCCACCTAGAACAGTGTTTCCCAACCTTTTTAAATAATAATAATAATAATAATACTTTCGTTTTATATAGCGCCTTTCAAAACACCCAAGGACGCTTCACAGAGTGTTTTGTTTTTTGTCTCATGTACATCCAGAGCCTTTTTGTTGTGCCACGAGTACCCCCTAACATGTGTTTTACATCGCTTTTTCTATTCCAGTGCATTTGTTAAAATTAAACATTTCCAAGTACCCCCTTCAGTGTACTCGCGTACCCCCTGGTTGGGAAACACTGACCTATACAATACCCATACAGACATATAAAGTGCAAGATTGGGCAACAGCAGACATACATAGAACATATATTAAGAGGTAGTGACCAGTCGTGGGGTTATCGGAGGCGCACACAGCAGCTGAGGTAGCCATATTAGGGTGTGTGTGTGTGTGTGTGTGTGTACGTGTGTGTGTGTGTGTGTGTGTGTTTCTATGAGTAATGTAAAGAGATATCTTGTAATAGAACTGCATGATAAGCACTGACTGACCTCATGAACAAACACACACAAACACACGCACGCACGCACGCACGCACGCACGCACGCACGCACGCACGCACGCACGCACGCACGCACGCACGCACGCACGCACGCACACACACACACACACACACTATACACACACCACACACACACTAACACACACACACACATTAACACACACTAACACACACCCTGCCAGAGTTCCCACAGTGTTTTGTGTAATCATTTGTTTGTCGACAGTTTTTATGTGATTATGGGGCATCCTGGAATGGGAGAAGTAACGGTGGGTGGTACGTGAGGACACCAAGAGTGTGTGAAGCATAGGGGTTTGATTCCCAAAGGGTAAGGCAGTGTGATGGAGTGTTTTTTGAAAAAAGGGTTCGCACACTTCTTTGGATTTTTCCTTCTTGAAGTTATTTTTTCATCTTTTTATTTATTCATTCATTGGCAATGACGTTTCGACCTCTCGGTCTTCCTCAGATTCCTCAGATGAAAAAATAACTTCAAGAAGTAAAAATCCAAAGAAGTATGCGAACCCTTTTTAAAAAAAATACGTAATCCTTTTGTTCAGCACCAGGGATTGTGCACAAGTAACTCTCTACAAGTGTGATGGAGTGACCATCACTAGGGTTGTGGGTGTGCTCTGACTGCCATGCCAATGAGTCTGGCTCTTTGGGGCAATCGTGGCTCAGTGGTTAGAGCACTGGGTTGGCAACCCAAGGGTTCCCGGTTCAAAGCCCGACCGGACCACGGCTGAAGTACCCTTGAGCAAGGCACCTAACCCCTACACTGCTCCCTGGGCGCCGCTCAGCAGGCAGCCCACTGCTACGGACTAGTGTATGTACTTGAATGTGATTCACTAGTCCAAATGGATAAAGTGCAGAGAAAGAATTTCCCCTTGGGGACCAAAATTGTCTCCAATTG
>NW_026945494.1:17500-27500 GCF_034702125.1 Engraulis encrasicolus | reverse complement strand
AAATCTCGAAACAGTGTACACACATGTACACATACACACACACAAGTGGTCACACACACACACACACACACACACACACACACACACACACACACACACACACACACACACACACACACACACACACACACACAAACACACACACACACACACACGGACACACACACACACACACACACACACACAAAAACAAAACTCATCCACATACAATACATTCTTTTAACTTATTTAATAAGGCAACTCAGTTTGTGTGAGTGTGTGTGTGACAGTGTCAAACTGAGAAAACACAACCCCCCAAAAAACACCCACATCATCATCACCCTCATCATCATTAATAAAACACATTAGTTATCCACACACACACTCCTTAGAAACGTACAAAAATAAAAGTCCTCTTCTTAAACACGTAAAGATGCAGCATGATCACGGTCTGTACAACAGGAAGGAAGCGGAGAGTCCAGCAGCCAATGAGAACGGGTCGGTTTCAAAATAAAAGCCCAGACCTATTATAGCATCAGAGTCCTCATCAGTCCATCGCTTGTCTTCAGTGTACATGGTACATGGCGTGCACGTGTGTGTGTGTGTGTGTGTGTGTGTGTGTGTGTGTGTGTGCGTGTGTGTGTGTGTGTGTGTATGTGTCTGGCATTATCTCAGCTGCTGTTGCTATGGTCTGTGTGTTGCAGCAGCAGGTGCAGGCGTTGCCTAGCAACGGAGGCGTTGAGGCTACACAGGAAGTTAGGAAGCTCCTCCCCTCTCAGGAGCTCGTCCATCGGACACACCTGCAGCACCTGTCTCCTGCTAACGCACCCTACCTCATTACTGCCCCCCACAGTCTTGGAGTTGCATAGCGCGTCCCTAACTCCCCCTCCCCCTCCGGCTGCGTCTCCGTCTCCAGTGCCCCCCTCCCCCAGCAGCAGTGTGTTGACGCGCTGGTGTGTGTGTGTGAGCAGCGTGTGGAGCGTGTGTGTGTGTGCCGTGTGTGTGTACCCCAGGCAGAGCAGGGCGATGTTGGGTCCGGGGGCGGGGCATCGGTAGGTGATGCACCTGAAGCTCAGGTGAAGCGCCAGCAGCAGGCCGCACGTCAGCCTCGTCAGAGCCGAGCGCAGCGGCACCACCAGGGCAGAACCCTCGCGCAGCCGCGGCAACGCGCCTAGCAACGCTCCCAGCAGCGCGCTCTGATAGGCCGGATCGCCATCGTGGAGGAGAGGGGGGCAGGGACTCAGCCAGGGGGAGGGGCACGGAACAGGAAGGAATTCTAACTTGGACACGCCCCCTAGCGACGGCTCGGACACGCCCCACCAGGAGGCGTCGCCCAGCACCAGACAGGAAGTGATGTCAGAGCGGCCGCAGACCTCAGCCAATAGGGCGTGAGGAGGCGTGGCCACGCAGTCGAAGCACGTGGGAATCCTCTGACCTCTGACCCGGTCATGTGTCCCCTTCTCAGCTTCTGATTGGCTGTTAAGTCCCTTCTCAGCCTCTGGTTGGTTGTTTAGTACCTCCTCCTCGATCAGTGATTGGTTGAGCAGTCCCAGCAGCACCGGCTCACAGAAGGGAGAGCTGCTCACCTGCAACAAGGAAACACATGACACACATTAGAGCAGGCGTCCCCGACCTTTCTGGGTTACCCGAGAGCCACTGAGAGCTACCCGAGAGCTACTTTTGTTCAAAATCCTCCACTGATGTCTTGGCAAATCACACTATTATTGAATGATAATTTGCTTATAGGTGATAAAGAAAAAATAATCTCATATTTCAATCAAGAAAAGCATTAACTGTGACTAAAATCTGGTATTCGTCACTGTTTATTAACATCCTTGGTGGGCACCTCAGAAGCTCCTGGAGGGCGTCCTGGTGCCCGCAGGCACCACGTTGGTGACACGCTGCATTAGAGAAACATCCCGATATGGAGCACGAATAAGTCACAACATGTGCAACCAAGTTCATCACTAAAAGACAAAGAGGATCTTTTGATCCCAAGAAAGCAAGTCATGATCTTGAGAAAGCAAGTCATAATCTTGACTTTCTTTCGTGACATCTCCTTTGACATTCTCGCCACTGAGATTTTAACAGATCCTGTTTTGATTTGTTTAGAAAAGTATTTCAAGGTCCTGTTGTTTGAGAATCACTGGTGCTAAAAGATTTTAGGGAAATGTGACCTTGATCACAAGGTGCTGGGTTAGAATCTTGCATTGTTATAGAACACACTCCTTTATAGAATATTCAAAACCCCACCTTTTTAAAGCAAAGAAGAAGTCCGGCTATTATACAACCAATCAGTGGAAGGCCGAGGAATGTTGTCCGAATGGAAAATCGCGAGAATTTCCATGCAGGCTTTATTAAGTTTGAAAACTGCACTGATTTCCATTCAAGAGGGGCTCCAGTGTCACGATTTCCCCTCTGGACAACCTTCTTCAGCCGTGAACAGATGGGATGTGTTTGCAAAATGGCCGAATTATTTGTCCTTTAAATTACTGGTCGCTGGCCAAGGTGCTGAAGTGGACTCAAGTCGCTGACAAAAGAATTCAACAGACGCTGAACTTTTTATTTCACCTCACGGGCTCCATAAGGGGTATATGTCCTACACACACACACACACACGCTCACCGCACACACTCAAAAACACCCACCCACGCACACACACACCACACACACTCACACTCACACACCAAACACACACACACACACACACACACACACACAGACACACACACACACACACACACACCGCACGCACCACACACACACACAAACCACACGCACACGCCAACACACCACAAACACACACACCCACACCCACACCCACACACACACACACACACTCTCTCTCTCTCTCTCTCCTGCTCACCTGTGTGAGTGCGGCCCCCTCCCGAATGTACCAGGTGTTTGGGTCATGCCCCGCCCCTCCCGGCCCCCACACACACACCCCCACGCCCTCCTGGTGGCCCAGGTGTGTGTGCAGCCAGCTGCTGAGGGGTGTGTGTGCGAGTGTGTGTGCGAGGCGCTGTCTCCAGGTGTGTGTGCGTCGGTGCTGCCTCTCCTGGAAGCTGCCGCTGTGCTGATGGTGCCGATGATGCTGGTGCCCTCGCCCCCCGCCCCACAGCCGCGACCACACGGCTCCCAGCGAAGACACCGAGCACACACTCGAACCCGAACCGCCGCGGGAGAGCCACAGCTTACGTGGTAGAGGACGCACCTGTACAGGTAACACACACACACACACACACACACACACACACACACACACACACACACACACACACACACACACACACACACACACACACACACACACACACACACACACACACACACACACACAGAATAGGCTAGTGACAATGGGCCCAAAAAGGCCTTCGTTTTCGAGATACCCCAACCGGAGGTAGAACAAAACCCAATAATGTTTTACCTCATCTCTAAGGTGTCCCATACATGAAAATGATTCTTGGCCAAAGTGATTTTAATGCTAAGCCTAAAAATTTTACACATTTCCATATGCACCTCCAAACAAAAAAAGCACCCAAAATGGGACTTCTCCGTATGGGAGTAGATATACAAAAAATCATGCAGAAAATTACCAGAAGCTCTGAGAGCTTTGAAAATTGGTATGCTTGTGCCCAGGGGCTACCTGCACCAGATAGAAGATGAATTTCACCATCTTGATATATGAAGGAGATATAGGCATTTAATCACACACCTAAAATAGGCGGAAAATGAAAAAAAGTGATATTTATACAGAATGTCATCATTTACATTGTAATTGCTTTGTCAGGGAATGTCATATGCACACATATGATATCTTGATGGAAAGGTGAGATTGTTCTGAATCCAGCAATATCTCATATGTATATATTTTCTGAATATTAAAGATGGCATATTGTTCAATGTATGAGGTGCCCAGAATGAAAAAAATCGAAAAGGAGTTACAGGACCTATTTCAATACACTTTAGTGGTGACAGGAATGCTCACAATTGTATTACAGTAGGCTATATTACTTCAAATAAACTTATTATTAGTGTGTGGTGCTATAGATTATGCTTGAATGAAGAATCAGATTAGGGTGAAAAATATATTTATCACTAGTGTATATAGTGTATAGTGTATATATATATAATTTATTGCACATTGTTAAGCTGGAAAATGCAGTGACTCCACCTACTTCCAATGCCTTGCAACTAGCTCATCAGAATATGGCACTCCTTTCAGGTAGATATTGTAGTGGAAACTGTTCTTATTTCCTAAATTATCAGACTGTAGATCAAAATCTATGTTGAGGAGTTTAAGTTTATTTGACTCTCGTAACAGTTACACCGAACTACACGCTGGGGCCCTTTGGCTGAAGTGCTACTCGCAATCCCACCCCCACAAACCGGCCGGCTTTCTCCCTCCTCCTTGTTCTGCAGACAACCCTCCTTAGGCCGCGTTTCCATTTAAATAACCTTCCTTCAGCCGGTTTGGGGCCGGCTTCCGGCCAGATAGGCCACAGATTGGAGCATCCCTTCAGCCAATGGGGTGTCCCTCACATAGACCTCCCATTTCCCCAGGCCAGCCCACTGTTCCCTCCCACTCATCATTACATTTTTATCATAGAGACATTCTTTTCCTAAATATACTATATCACACTAAATATTCAATATGGCTTTGTATAGAATAGAAATCTCCTTCAATATGATAGAGGAAGGGGAAATCGAGTGGATGTTATTCAGTTTGTTCAGAGATCTTTTATCCTCCACGAAGTGGAGCTCTCCAGTTCTTCTTCCATGAAAGCGCTAGCTTTCCTTATCAGTCTTTCAAGACACCCAATACCCCCTCTTCAATGTGCTCCCTCCCCAGCACACCACTGCATAGAAAAGGACACATACTGACTTCAACAGTCTCATAGAACATATCAAGGAGTGTATAGCAGACAAGTATAGTCAATACTGTACTTTTTAGTAAACTGCATCTTTACCCTGAAATACTTGTGTGACTTGTGTAAGATGTGCTTACAATCTCCACTTCATCAACCTCAATGGAGATTGGTTGCAGAGCGGGCTTAGACCTCCAAAAGTCCACCTTCATCTGCTTGGTCTTAGTGTTGAGTTGTAGGTGCATTACACCACTGCAAAGCCCTGTACTCCTGTATTCCCTCCTGCCTTAATACAGCCTACAATTGTATTATCATCCAAGAATGTCTGCATGTGGTATGTGCCTGTGTTGTAAATATGTTAAGTCCGATGTGTACAAAGTGAACAGGAGAGGAGGGAGAATAAGGTCCTTAGGCTGCTTCAGTACCACATACTACAGTGTCCAAGAGGCAATCTTTCAGTTTGTCAAACTGTGGCCACTCTGTTAGGTAGTCCCTGATCAAGTACAAAAGGAGGGCATCCAATCCCAGGAGCCTGGTTGGATGTTGTAGAAAGCGCTGGAAAAGTAAAGGAACATGACTATATGTCCTGTGCTATAGGTATGTGATGGCATCATCCACTCCAACCTTCTCCTGGTATGAAAACTTTACTAGATCCAGTGCATGACTTACTGCAGTCTGAGTGTATGTAACAGCATTGTCTTCATGCTGTGTGAAGGGAGGGCCTCTCGGTTGAAGTCGTTTATCTCTTTTGGATGTGGCTTTTTGGGGACCGGGATAAGACATAATGTGTTCAGAGTTGGTGCCTTACTAAGATGTACACTCGGGCTGAATAAATATTCCAGCAGCTCAGCCACTTCAGCACCACAGGTCTTTAGCTGTCTTGGTGATGTCCTATCCAGTTAATGGGCTTTAACCAGGTCTGCTGTGATTATAGAGAGGAGGGAGGGAGGAGGTGCTGGGTGGTGGTAGTGTGATAAATAAAGACTGCTCCTGGAAGGAGCAATGATTTATGTTTACATACAAATGGTATGTGTATTACCAAAGCCTGACAGCAGGAAGCAAAGGCCTTTTATTTCATGAGCCTACTGTAATAAACAGGGAGAGGAATAGCAAACATATTCAGTGAATTCAAAAGTTCATAGATCCACGCACAGCTTCTTCATTAGGTTCACTCAGGCATTACCTGACATCACTCAGGTGTGGCTTAATACCATCATGTAGGAGCGGGAAAGGATCTGCACACTGCTTGCAAAAGACTTAATTTATTTGGAGCAACGTTTCGATCATAGATCTAAAGAAGCTTTTTGATTTGGCACCTGCTGATGCTTTTCTGCTGGATGTGCGCGCTTTCCACTACACTCTTAATACCATCATGCCACATGTTAGTGAATTGAATTCAGTGAATAATTTGTTTCATATCTTTTATTTTAAATTGATTATTAACCCACTTTCTGCCATTAAATGTTAGTGAAGTCATAAAGCACCATATCTGTAGCCTACTGGTGACATTTCACTTAACTTATCCATGTCATCTGATGACTATATGGCTGGATTGACCAAGTAAAGAACTATGATGTCTCACACTTTTCTTCATCCGGTAGCAGATCGTTTTATTTTTACAATATAATTTTGGCAAATCATTTTTGGCAAATAGGAGGAAAGGTAAGGCTAGGGTATGTTTGTTAAACTAAGGGAAATAACAGTGTGTCAAATACACTAGACTTCAATCCAGCAACCACATCATATTCTACAGCTAAGCAAATGGTTTGGCTGGACCTGGAAGAAAGGGCCAACCAAAGAGCAAGTCAGAAGAGTAATGACGTCATCTATCCTGGTCCATTTGCTAAATGTAGGCTTAATACAATTAATTGGGAACAAGGCATCGGAGGTAGACCACACCTTNAATGTGCCATGGTCAAGACCCCTCAACTCAAATCCTCTCAGGGGTACCAAGGTTCTGTGCTAGGCCCCCTGTCTTTGCCATCTTTATCTCATCTCACTGGGCAATGTTGTCCACTCACCCTGCTCCCTGCTATGTTGATGATAAACACCTGTCTGTCCAGCGAGATAACTCCATAGTTTCTGCGTGTACACTACAAACGTTTCAGAACATCTCTTTCACCTCTAGATGTCTAATTACCTTTGTACCATTTCAAGCTATGCATTCAATGTCTACAACTTGAATTACAATAAATAGCTGGGAAAATGAGGGTGTTATAATGCTCTAATGCATTGTCTTGGTTCCGCCTTTTTGCAATGTCTATGTGTCTATCTGCCTGTCTCTCAGACCTGGCCACATGGATGAAGCAACACCACCATCATCTGCCATTATATCAAGCAAGACATGAGGTCAACCACTGTTATCCCAGAAAACGCTACATAAACCTGGGTGTTATTATTTATGACTGCCCATCTTTTCTGAAAACACCGCTTAAATTACTGATGCTCTTTTACACTGTTCAATATACAGATAATCAGACAGGCTCTGTACCTTGAGTGCAATTCTCTCCTGGAAGGAACTGTTTCATTTTATCTGAGGCTGCACTAAAACGTAATGTTGCTTCGCAATATTGTAACACCAACAGTCTGGCCTTGGCCTCTGACAAGGTAATCCCAATGATCTGACAAGTTACCAGCTGATACAAGAGTTTGGTCATCCCCCTTCAACTTTTAAGAAGCTGAAAACACACATATATCTTCTAGGAGTATTTATCTTCATGCTCAACTCTTATAACCGTATAAGCCCGCACTCTGTATTTTCCACACACACTGAATGTAGCCATTGGATAAAATAGTCAGGGTAGACAGGGTAAGATGGCATTTAGTCATTATGCAAAATGCTGGAACCAGCTTCCTGTCCAAATTAGAACTGCCCCGATACCATCTTATTTTAAAAAGAAATGTGAAAAGGTTTATTCTCATCTGCCTTAAGTGATACAGTACAGTACACAATGCATTCTTTCTTCTCTTTTTTCTTTCTCTAATCGTTAGGACATTGAATGGCAATTTTGTATCATGATGTACTTTGATTGATTGATTGATTGATTTTATTGATTTAGGTTTATCAATGCCATTACAATACCTGTATGTTGGTGCAGTGTACCATACCATATAGTTCCCTCACTGTGTTGTATTGGTTAATAATATTATACTAAAATATATAATAGGCTTCAGAGCACCACTACGGTTAATTAATGAACCAGCCTTTGAACTTTTATATCTATGGAATGGACTGGTTCATTTTCTTTCTTTTTTGGACACATTATGTATTGAACGATGTACCATCATCAATGTTGAGAATATATATACATATTAGGTAATGTTAGATTCAGCACAATCTCATCTTTTCCAGCTTTACAATAGCCTACAGATGCAAGAAATATATATATATATATAAATATAGCTGGCTCTTTCATGGGAGAAGAACTGGAGAGCTTCACTTCGTGGAAGATAAAAGATCTCTGAACAAATTGAATAACATCCACTCTATTTCCCCATCCTCTATCATATCTACCTGAAAGGAGTGATGCAATATTCTGATGAGCTAGTTGCAAGGCAATGGAAGTAGGTGGTGTCACTGCATTTTCCTGCTTAACCCATTGACGCCTAAGGCTCCTTCAAAAAAGGGTGCTGAATGCCTGAGCCTTTTTTAAGAAAAGCTGCCCTAGCCTATAAATAAACTAAATATCTCAGCTTCTGAAGCACATAAAAATATGCACTAAGTTGCATGTAAACGTTAAGACCCTCATTTGTCATTAGAATGTGCTCATTCATTTCAAACAAACAGATATTTTTAATTATGTTGTTTCAAATCTCATGAGCCTGAATGTTGCGTAATGCAGCTCCAGGCGCCAGGGCCAATGTTGCGAAATGCAACATCAGGCATCAATTGGTTAACAATACCTACAGATGTGCAAGAAATTATATATATATATATATATAGATATATATACATATATATATATATATATATACAGTATATGTATACTGTATACTGTATACACACACAGTATATATATATATATACACACTAGTGATAGATATATTTTCACCCTAATCTGAGTCTTCATTCAAGCATAGTCTATAGCACCACACATTAATAATAAGTTTATTTGAAGTAATATAGCCTACTGTAATACAATTGTGAGCATTCCTGTCACCACTAAAGTGCATTGAAATAGGTCCTGTAACTCCCTTTCAATTTTTTTCATTCTGGGCACCTCATACATTTAACGATATGCCATCTTTAATATTCAGAAAATATATACATATGAGATATTGCTGGATTCAGAACAATCTCACCTCTCCATCAAGATATCATA
Organism: Engraulis encrasicolus; assembly: GCF_034702125.1. Lineage (NCBI taxonomy): Eukaryota > Metazoa > Chordata > Actinopteri > Clupeiformes > Engraulidae > Engraulis > Engraulis encrasicolus. The sequence goes on along the minus strand of NW_026945494.1, from coordinate 18,331 downwards.
TGTGTGCATATGACATTCCCTGACAAAGCAACTACAATGTAAATGATGACATTCTGTATAAATGTCACTTTTTTTCATTTTCCGCCTATTTTAGGTGTGTGATTAAATGCCCATATCTCCTTCATACATCAAGATGGTCAAATTCAACCACTTCTATCTGGTGCAGGTAGCCCCCGGGCACAATCATACCAATTCTCAAAGCTCTCAGAGCTTCTGATAATTTTCTGCATGTTTTTTTGTATATCTACTCCCATACAGAAAAGTCCCATTTTGGGTGCTTTTTTCGTTTGGAGGTGCATATGAAAATTTGTAAAATGTTTAGGCTTAGCATTAAAATCACTTTGGCCAAGAATCATTTTCATGTATGGGACACCTTAGAGATGAGGAAAAACATTATTGGGTTTTGTTCTACCTCCGGTTGGGGTGTCTCAAAATTTTGAGGCCATTGTCACTAGCCTAGAATAACAGTTACATTTTTGGTGCCATTTGTTGACGTTTTAACCATTTTGGAGGGGAGAAACGACAGTCGAGCTAATCTTATGGTAATGAGCTATGACACGGTTCCTTGAAAACCAATTGAAACGTTCATATCTCCAAACGTCCCATGCTGTCAAGCCAGAGGTGTCACGTGATTAGCTAAGTCAAACATGTCAATGCTGAGTCCAGAGCGAATGAAGCGAATTCGTGGTGAAACTTGGGTCGCATAGGTCGCGATTGGTATACACGCAGCATGAGGTAGGCACATTTTCATCCTGCTGAAATTCAACAAGTCCGACAGGCGGACAAAGATGCAACCATCTATGTACTGCCGCCTTGTGGACACAGGATGGC
>NW_026945494.1:10000-12500 GCF_034702125.1 Engraulis encrasicolus | reverse complement strand
CTACCTGCAAGGTGGTGGGAAATATAAATCATTACATTACATTACACTTAGACGACACCCTGACAATCAAAACTACCTCAGAGAATCGTATATGAGAGAGAGAGATAAATCAGGCGGGTTCTTTTCCGGTATCCACTTTACGTCGGGTGAATGCCCCTTTAGGAGACCTTCGATTAGGAGACCTTCGGAGTCTTGAGGTTGAGAATAAATGGAGTCCCCTTAGCGCTGTAGATGGCGGTAGCGCACGTCTTGTGCAAACACCACGAAAAGAGAAGAAGAAGGAGGGACAACGCCCCCTTAGGAGACCAAATTTTGAGCACACGATTTTGCATTGAGTGGGCGTGTTTATCTTATTTTATATCTTTTTCACTTAGATGACACCCTGACAATCAAATCAGCAGAAGATATCCCTTACACTGAAGGACAATTTCATTTTGGAAGTCTTTGACCCACACACACACACACACACGTACCGTCACAGGTGACGAGGTGGGCCCCCCCCGACCAGGCCAGGCCCCCCACACCTGAGGGGTACACCTCCACGCCCACGCCAGACACCCCCGAATCAGGACCGTTAGCATGCTGCACCTGTAGAGCAGACACACACACACACACACACACACACACACACACACACACACACACACACACAGACGCACACACACACATATATTAAGTAAGGCCCGTTGGCATGCACTTGTAGTACAACAACACACGCACACAGCAACAATGACAACAATGGCTATTTACAACCAGGTGTATATCAGGTGTAAATAGCAACAATCAGGGCCGCTGACAGGTTTGGCTGGGCCCGGGACAAAATTTTCTCAATGGGCCCCCCCTCCCAACACCAAAAAAGCCCCCCACCCCCTCATCCCTGACGGTCCCTACACAAAATAGTCTAACGCCCAACCACAACCACGTAATTCCCTTGTGCAGCTCCAAAACACACCACGTCGGGATGACAAGCCCATTTATAACGGATAAACAAAAACTTAGGCCTATTTACAACCTTACGGATATGGACTGAGTGGAGTTATGGTTTTCAAAATGCTATCACAATAAAATCCACGCTATTGTATTAAGCTCATGAATAGCACATTTTTCATCACATCGACCATTTTCACTTGACCAAGGGGAATCATGTCAAGGACGCGTATATGTCCGCTGAACTTCCAGAGAGGGGAAGGCGGGGCACATTCATCTTGCGAGAGTCAAATTCACCGCAATCAGAACCGAAAGTTACAGGTTACCCCAAAACGACACCGTTATAACCCATTCGTTACATTCAATTCTAGGCTATCTAAATGTCAATTTCACACGTTGACATGCCACTGGCTTATTTTAAACCAAATAAGTTTAAACCAGAGTCGAGTTACACTGGCTGTAATTCAGCTGACCGGGGATGATTCTCATATCAATTCAGCCTGATTGGCGTGCGCGTGCCTGCCTGAAACTTTTGATTTGGACACATAATTGCAGAGTAATGTGCATATTCATAGATTCAATTACATAGGCGCATGAAACACATTGTTATTAAGCCGTTGTGGTAATCAAATTATTCGATACCCCCTGTCTCTCTGATACTGAATCCCGTGTGACTTGCTCACTGCCTCCTGTGCCAATGATAGGCTAGCCTACTTGACGACGGGGCTGGAAAAAGTTTGCCGTGTCTTACCTGGATCTGCTGCACAGCTGCTTTTACTGGTGCCTGCTACATCATTCCAGTCTTTCCTGAAATATTTAGCCAGAGAACCCCTCAACCTTTTGGCTTCTTCCTCTCTTTTTCGTTTTTCCTTCTTTTCTGCGCTCCTGACTTGTGCATGTTTACTAAATGGCTCGCGCACACTGACCACTTATCGAATGCTGTCGTCTTTTTTTCTAAAAAGACCAATCCATTTTGGAATAGGGGTGATAGGGGGTTATTGGCCGTTTTTTCAAGGGCAATGAAGACAAACATCTATAAGTAATTGTTTGAATGCAAATAAAGCACCTTTCTACCATAAAAAAACAACACATTTTGAAGTGAACATATCATAATTGAGCCCAACGTCATGGGGGCCCAGTTATGGGCCCCCCTCTATTCCAGAATTCCCAGGGCCCGGGACAAAAAGCCCTTTAGTCCCCCCCTGTCGGCGGGGCTGGCATCAATGGCTGTTCACACTGCAAGTAGCAACAATGGCTATTCACAACCGGGTGTAAATTGGGTGTAACTAGCAACAATGGCTATTCACACCGCAAATAGCATGCTGCACCTGTAGAACACACACACACACACGCACACACACATTATATTACTTATGAAGGCCCGTTGGCATGCACGCACACGCACACAGCAACAATGGCTCTTCACATCCGGGTGCAAACACCAGTCATGGAGGAGGATGGGGGAGAGCTCTGATTAATTACTCCCCTCACCAACCTGGCGGGTCGGGAGTTGAACTGGCAACCTTTGGGCTACAAGCCTGACGCCCTAACCGCTTACCCATGCAGGTGTATT
>NW_026945494.1:0-5000 GCF_034702125.1 Engraulis encrasicolus | reverse complement strand
TAACCTTTGACCTTGCTGAAGAGAGCCGCCACTTCCTGTGTGATGTCATCGGCCAGGGGCTCCTCGGGTTCCGCCAGCGCCGCCGCGCGCTTACGACCGACGCTATGGCGACCACCGACACCGCGACCCCCACCACGGATCATCTGGACACACACACACACACACACACACACACACACACACACACACACACACACACACACACACACACACACACACACACACACACACACACACAGACGCAGACACACACACATAAACACACCGGGTGATGCATAAATGCAATTTCATTGTGTGCAGTGTACACTTGTGTGCTGTGAAGTTGGAGTTGGAGTTTCTCAGTTGGGCTTTGACTTTTGCTTTCTTTCACACACACACACACACACACACACACACACACACACACACACACACACACACACACACACACACACACACACACACACACACACACACACACACACACACGGTATATGATTGCCACTTGCTGACGGCTGTAACCATCATTATGACCCCACTGCAGTAGCCACAGTACACACAAGATGCTGCGCGCACACACACGCACGCACACACACACACACACACACACACACACACACACACACACACACACACACACACACACACAACGTGGCCATCCAGGCCGATAATGAAGGTGATGCTTACACCGCACAATGTAGATGGCAACCTCCCAACACACACGCACGCACGCACGCACACACACACACACAATATATAGTAGGCCTATGGCATCCGCTCTCTCTACACATCCACAGAGACACTGCAGTCTCTTTCTGTCACATACTCACTCTCACACACACACACACACACACACACACACACACACACACACACACACACACACACACACACACACACACCACTCGTGTCCATTCCATCTGCATCACTAGCTTTGCGTGTGTTGGTGTAGTAGTAGGCCTATATTCGTGAGTTTGGCGTGTGTGCATTTCTTTGCGTGTGTTTGTGTGAGTTTGGCGTGAGTGCGTTTCTTTTTTTGGCAGCCGAGTTTGGCCTGGTGATGGCGAGGCCATAACTTATTCATGCTGAATGCGGACAGGCAACACACACACACACACACACACACACACACACACACACACACACACACACACACACACACGACAGCACTGCATGGGGTGTTCTGCATGACTGTCATCACATGACGACGTGTATCTGTCAAACCGAGATTTCTAATTCCAAACGGCAGAGAAAAAACAATGATAGGCTACTGGTTTCATTTGGGAGGCATTGCTATGCGCTCACTTTAGTCTACCACTGTAGATAACTTTTGATGAATGTTGGGGTTGCAGAAGTCATTAAATCCCTGTCTTTGCTTTCATTTGACTTTGAGATGCGATTCATAGTTCTGATCTGCAGGCAGCACGTCAGATTTCATTTGTTGTGATTTGACAGCGCTGACTGGCAGGCATGTTTGCATGTCTTCTCGAGTAGTGTACCTTCAGGATAAAGTGTTAATTTAAATTTTTGAACAGACTTCAAAAAATGGAAAGGCCCGTGCATTTGACTCCATTACCATACGTGTATGTAGACAGACAGACACAACTCCTATGTCGGATGGTCCATACTCCAGCGAGAACACCTTACCAGCGCACCCCGGAGGAAAGTAAGCGTCTTCGGCTAGATGTGCTGTGCAAGACCGAGGACTGAATTATGGCCTGTTAGGCTACGAGGAAATACTTTGTCGAAATAGCTAAACACTACCATTTTCATGTCGGTTTTCGCATTATTTAAGACGACGCGTCTCTGTGCGTGCCCCCTGAGGAGTGTGTGAGTCAGCGTGAAGTGTTTTTGCTTACTGTACCTTGTTGTCTCTCGCGGGGTAGCTCTAGCTAGTGTCTGATTCTCCACTGCCCAGTGGTACCAGGGGCTGTTCACTCACGGAACTTCCTGTTAGCCACAATTGGCTAACCCTAACCACTGGACAGTGCAAAATGAATGGGTGTCAATGGAGTTTTTTACCATTATCATTTTTGTGATTTTTTATAATTTTTTGTCCTGAAATATTAATATTAAGTTCGAAGCTAGAAATAATAAGACCCCATTTGAGTAGCGTTTCGATTATTTTGCGCCACTTGATTATTATATACTGGGTCACAAAGCTCAATTTTTATGGGGCCAAACCCATAAACATTAGCGCGATGCTAGCGAGTACAGGTTGAAATCTTCCAACCTGCTGTAAAACTACACACCTGTGCGATTTGTCAATACAGCCCATTGTTCAGTCATAGTGCTTACCAGGAATGTTTTGTTGATGATATTTGTGACTGGAAATCGCAGTAGCAATGTATTTAGCATGGGTTCCCCTTTCCATTCCATACATTTTCCCACATGAAGGACTGGCCCACGCTCGTTACTGCATTATGCATGCAAAGCTAACTGGCTACAATGGGAACCAATGAGACTGAGCCTTCTCCCTGTTAGAGGTTCTCTGGTGGTACACATGCTGCTTCCGGGTGTGTGTTGTGGAACTGGTGGTGCCAGATTTGATTATTTTTCCACTACAAACGGTGCTCAAAAACCGCATGGGAGCACTAAACCCCTCAGAATTTGGACTCAATTATTATAATTTCTATGACTAAGAGACTATAGAAAAACCCACCCAACTACCTTTTTCAAACCCGTTTTTACACGCAGATGGAAACAGCCTAACTTGGCAACACTGTTGTGGTACTCGTCATGTGCCTCGCCCCCGCTGAAGCGTTTTTTTTTTTTTTTTTGGCCACTGTGATGGGAAGTTATCCACCATTTCACTGTAGTCAGTTAGCAAGCATCTGAACCAAACACTTTATAGAGAAGAAAAGACTGATCTGATCACACAAACACTCTTTAGGCTAGAAACTGTAGGTTTTTGTCAGAATACATCTCATTGACAGAGCTGTTTCAGGCTTGTCATAACAATCTGATAAAATGAAACGTTCTACCTTTGAAAGGACACACGTGCATAGGCCTATGTCTATGGATTTCTTACCAAAGTCCACATTCTTAAGTATTAAACATTCTAAAATATGAAATAATGATTCTAATTATTAATTATTAATTATATTCACAGGCTAAATCATAATTAACTATAAATCATTTACACATATAGTGTAGGCCTATTCGTTTTTGTTTGGGGTGGTGGTGGTGGTGGTGTTGGGGTTTTCTTTTGGCTTAGCTGATCCCCCTGACGGCCATGTGCATGTGATGAAGTGATTATAGAGAAGGCAGATAGTAGACAGCAGAGAACAGGACTTTAGATGCCAACACAATTACACTGAGAGGAGAGAGAGATGGAGGGATGCAGAGGGAGAGAGAGAGAGAGAGAGATGGGGGATGCAGAGAGAGAGGGTGGGATGCAGAGAGAGAGAGAGAGATGGGGGGATGCAGAGAGAGAGAGATGGGGGAGAATGAGAGAGAGATATGGGGGAGGGAGAGAGAGAGAGATGGGGGATGCAGAGATACAGAGGGGGGGATGGGGGAGAGAGAGAGGGGGATGCCAACACAATTACACAGAGAGGAGAGAGACAGAGAGCAAGAGAGAGAGGGAGAGGGAGAGAGATGGGGGGAGGGAGAGAGAGAGATGGGGGGATGGAGAGAGAAAGAGGGAGAGAGAGAGATGGGGGAGAGAGAGAGATGCCAATATATTTACAGAAAGGAGAGAGACAGAGAGCAAGAGCGAGAGAGAGAGAGAGATAGGGGAGAATGAGAGAGAGAGAGATGGTGGAGGGAGAGAGAGAGAGAGAGAGAGATGGAGGAGAGCGAGAGAGAGATAGTGAAAGTGAAAGAGAGAGAGAGAGAGAGAGAGAGAGAGAGAGAGAGAGAGAGAGAGAGAGAGAGAGAGAGAGAGAGAGAGAGAGATACCAACACAATTACACAGAGAGGGCAGAGAGGAGGAAAAATAGAGGCGACGAAGGAGGCAGGGGATACAGTGAGAGAGAGAGAGAAAGAGAGAAAGAGGAGTGGAATGGGGGGATAGGCTACGGAGGGAGAGAAGAGGGGCAGGGTGCAGTGGCGTTTTTAGCCCAAAATTACCACAGGGGCCTGATAGGGGCCCACATGTTTTGAGGGGAGCCCATGTACCTTATATTCTTCGACTTTACTTTTGCCAAAATATCGGCCTTTTTCTAAACACAGTGTTGCCTAAAATACCTGCAAAAACACCTGCTTCAGCATCTTAAGTACATACAAAGTATGTAGGCCTAATTCATTGAAATTAACTGAATTAAAAGCTGCTACATTTTGCATTATCACCCATTCATTCAGCTGTAACATACAAACTTTCTTCATTTTAATAAAATGTTGAATTTCATGAGCCTAAAGCTACATCATGCAGCTCCTGGCACTAGGGTCAATGATAACCTGCACAGTATTTGGCCTCAATGGGTTAAGCAACTTACCAATTTCATATTTAATCTAACTGTTAAATCACAATGAGTTTCATGTCTTGTTTGAAATGTGCTATACCAATTATTCATATTATGGAAAAAATATAATGGCAAGAACATACAAACTAGAGCTGGGCGGTTTTGAAAAAAATGTGTATCGCGATGGGGTGAGGGGAGGGGGCAGTTTGGATGCTATAGCGATGGGGGGGTCAGTTTGGATGCTATAGTGATGGGGGGGGGGGGTCAGTTTGGTTGTTATAGCGATGGAGGGGGCAGTTTGGTTGTTATAGCGATGGGGTGAGGGGGGGCAGTTTGGATGTTATAGCGATGGGGTGAGGGGGGGCAGTTTGGTTGTTATAGCGAGGGGGGGGTTGCTATAGCGATGGGGGGGCAGTTTGGTTGCTATAGCGATGGGGGGGCAGTTTGGTTGTTATAGCGATGGAGGGGGCAGTTTGGTTGCTATAGCGATGGGGGGGCAGTTTGGTTGCTATAGCGATGGGGGGGGGGCAGTTTGGATGCTATAGCGATGGGGGGGGCAGTTTGGATGCTATAGCGATGAGGGGGGGCAGTGTTTGGATGCTATAAAGCATGGGG
>NW_026945493.1:70000-77950 GCF_034702125.1 Engraulis encrasicolus | reverse complement strand
GGTGTAAACCTACATAAATGACACTATGGGGTGCCGTTTGTAAAGCTGACTGTGCTAAAAATTTCATAAACATTTTCTCACATTTAGCTTACAACAGTGTTGTAAAAATGGTGTGAATTTTTCAGACTGCCCTTTTTACACATTTAGAACAATAAATGTTAAATCTAAATAATGTATACAAATGTTAAATATAAATATAAATAATAAATAAAAATGTTAAATCTAAATGTTAAATCTAAATCTAAATGTTAAATCTAAATGTTAAATCTAAATGTTAAATCTAAATCTAAATGTTAAATCTAAATCTAAATGTTAAATCTAAATATTAAATCTAAATGTTAAATCTAAATATTAAATCTAAATGTTGAATCTAAATGTTATATCTAAATCTAAATGATAAATCTAAATGTTATATCTAAATGTTAAATCTAAATGTCAAATCTAAATAATAAATCTAAATGTTAAATATAAACTTAAATCTAAATGTGAAATCTAAATCTAAATGTTAAATCTAAATGTTAAATCTAAATGTTACATCTAAATATTTAGATTTAGATTTAACATTTAGATTTAACATTTAGATAAGTTAAGTTACAAACACAAAAATGTTTAATCTAAATGTTAAATCTAAATGTTAAATCTTAACATTTAGATTTGACATTTAGATTTAACATTTAGATTTAACATTTAGGTTTAGATTTAACATTTAGATTTAAATTCCACATTTAGATTTAAGTTTATATTTAACATTTAGATTTAGAGTTATTATTTAGATTTGACATTTAGATTTAACATTTAGATATATTATTTAGATTTAGATTTAACATTTAGATTTAGATTTAACATTTAGATTTAATATTTAGATTTAACATTTAGATTTAATATTTAGATTTAACATTTAGATTTAAGATTTATATTTAACATTTAGATTTAGATTTATTATTAGACTTGACATTTAGATGTAACATTTGTATATGCTATTTAGATTTATATTTAACATTTAGCTACATTATTTAGATTATTATTAAGCGGGCTTGCAGAGCATGGCCCTTGCAGAGCAAGGCCCGTTTATAGTAATCTCTAAGTCCTGTTTCTTTTATTATTGGTCTTGTGCAGGGCAGCAGCAAAATAGAAAATGGATCTCCTCCTAGGCCTTTCGAGATAGAGACACCGTTCAAACACTAAAACGACCGGCTCGGCTTGGAGATCGCGTATCGTTATAGGCTTCTCCGTGTCTCTTGTCGTTTTCCCGTTTTTGGCGATTTTGTTAAAGCCTGGGTCTCCATTGAAAACTATGGTGGAACCTTCATGAACCAAAGTTCCGCCACTCTAGAGATTAGAGTGTAGGAGGCTTTTTCGGTCATAAAACATCAACACTTTCACCTAGAGGTTTAGTTGACGCGTTGTTAGCGAGCTCTATGGGATGTCTCCAAATGGTGAAAGTTTCATCTCCCAACTCCCAATACTTTTTAAATGGCAGGTTTGTAAAAAAAACAGGCCTGGCTCTATGGAGAATCCCATTCTTTCGAAAAGTGCATTTTTCAAGAGATCAGCGCATGTCCCACACGGAGGTCCATTTGTGCCTGAACCCTTTCACCTATAAACTTCATTCAAAGACTGTTAGAGAGATCACAAGCATGACTCCAATCTGTGAAAAGGACACGTGCCAACTCTTTTTAGTTTTTTTACAACGATGTTGTAAAGACAAAAAACTCATTCTCATTTTCTCCCCTGTTAAAGGCTCAATACTAACTGTCAGTTAGTATCAGAACAGGTGCTCCCAATGAAGGATTCCATCTTAACTGCCACTGTCTCAAGATTCTATTCTTAACGAGCAGGTGCGAGCAGCCATTCTAGAAGTCTATTGTTAAGCTCTTCAATGCAATGAAATATAGTCTTATTGGACTGTGTATGACAGCTAGCTGCTTGGCTTAGTGGTAATGCATACCGCTGCATTAGAGATATGGAGGTTGAGGGTTCGAATCCCATCTGAAGCCATGTTGATTTTCTAAATGATATCATATGCAGCGTTCCTTGGCCGACTTAAAATGCCATGTATATCATTTAGTATGGATGGCAAATGTGCTGAATTACAGATATTGAGGTTGGGGGTTCGAAACCCAGTCAAAGCCATGTTGATTTTCTAAATTATATCATATGCACTGTTCCTTGGCCAACTTAAAATGCCATGTATGTCATTTAGTATGCATGGCAAATGTGCTGGATTACAGATATGGAGGTTGGGGGTTCGAATCCCAGTCAAAGCCATGTTGATTTTCTAAATTATATCATATGCAGCGTTCCTTGGCCGACTTAAAATGCCATGTATATCATTTAGTATGCATGGCAAATGTGCTGGATTACAGATATGGAGGTTGGGGGTTCGAATCCCAGTCAAAGCCATGTTGATTTTCTAAATTATATCATATGCAGCGTTCCTTGGTCGACTTAAAATGCCATGTATATCATTTAGTATGGATGGCAAATGTGCTGAATTACAGATATTGAGGTTGGGGGTTCGAAACCCAGTCAAAACCATGTTGATTTTCAAAATTATATCATATGCAGTGTTCCCTGGCCAAGTTAAAATGCCATGTATGTCATTTAGTATGCATGGCAAATGTGCTGGATTACAGATATGGAGGTTGGGGGTTCGAATCCCAGTCAAAGCCATGTTGATTTTCAAAATGATATCATATGCAGTGTTCCTTGGCCAACTTAAAATGCCATGTATGTCATTTAGTATGAATGGCAAATGTGCTGAATTAGGGATATGGGGGTTGGAGGTTCGAACCCCAGTCGAAGCCATGTTGATTTTCAAAATGATATAATATGCAGTGTTCCTTAGCCAACTTCAAATATCATGTATTGTATGTCATTTAATATCAATGGCAAAGGGGTTGGATTACAGATATGGAGGTTGTGAGTTCGAATCCCGCTCGAAGCCATGTTGATTTTCAAAATTATATCATATGCAGTGTTCCTTAGCCAACTTAAAATACCATGTATGTCATTTAGTATATCCCCAAAACGCAGAGCTACAACACTTTCAAGATGGCTAAATCCAAGATGGCTGAATTGTTTGGCCCATGACTTCTGACTGGGTGGATGGAGTTTTTCCAAGATTTCTTTTAGCTTTGTTTTCTCAATAGTACTTTGTTTCATCTCTGCCCCCAAAGGCAAGCCCGCTTCCAGCATTTTCTGTGAGAATGCATTTCTAGTTTAGATTATTGTTCTAAATGTGCAAAAGGGGGAGTCTGAAAAATTCACACCGTTTTTAAAACACTGTTTTAAGCTAAATGTGACAAAATGTTGATGGAATTTCAGCTAAATGTGACAAAATGTTGCTGAAATTTTCAGTACAGTCAGCTTTACAAACGGTGCCCCATATGACACCACATCAGCACACAAATAGGCTATCCTATGTGTCTTAAAACAAACTGAACGTCCTTGGCGGAGGTCTGCACACTCTGGGTGCATTTCTAGTTACAACTATTCTGTACTCTTTCGGTACTCTCTCTGCTTAGAACACACACACACACAATATCCCATAGTGTAATCATGCAAATACATCCAACCAATCCGTGTGTGTGTGTGTGTGTGTGTGTGTGTGTGTGTGTGTGTGTGTGTGTGTGTGTGTGTGTGTGTGTGTGTGTGTGTGTGTGTGTGTGTGTGTGTGTGTGTGTGTGTGTGTGTGTGAGATGACAGAATGAAAACTTCGTACATCAACACTGACAACCCCCCCCCACACACACACACACACACAGTACCCTCCTGTAAAGCACACAATGCTGTCACGCAAAAACACAGGAGTTACAACAACATACAGTATAAACAATGTGTGTGTGTGTGTGTGTGTGTGTGTGTGTGTGTGTGTGTGTGTGTGTGTGTGTGTGTGTGTGTGTGTGTGTGTGTGTGTGTGTGTGTGTGTGTGTGTAACTCACCGTCCAATTGTTGTTGACTTGGGCTGATCATCAGTAGTAGAAGAGTCCAGAGGATGGATGCCATCTTCTTCTCTTTCATCCTCCTTTCCCCCCTCTCCCTCCTCTCCTCCTCTATCCTTTTTTTCTGTATGAGTGTGTGTGTGGTGAGCAGTTCAGAGCAGCGACACACTAGTGTGTGTGGACTAAAGAGTACGTCTTTTAAGCGTGTTTGAGAAGCATCCACATCAGTGTCTCCTCTTCTCTTTTCACACCTTTTAAAAATGCGTCACATCTGCGTGTGAGTGCATCTGTGGTTTTTAAGATGAAAAACAAACTCCTCAGACCGACATCGCATGTGGAAAAAAAGTCAGACGGTCCACCAGACCGAGCGACAGACGTAGTATCATATACTAGAGTCACTGTACACAACAAACAAATAATGTCTGTAGTGAATGTTAGTATTCATGTATTAAACTACCAAATTACTGTATTATGCTGTACTGTATTGTATTAAACTACCCAGCAAACAAATCATGTCTGCAGTGAATGTTAGTATTTATGAATTATATATTATGTACACAGTACAGTATTGTATTAACCCTTTAGCGCAGGGTCTATGTTATAACCTTGTTGTCACCAAAATTGTAATGGCTATGTCTTAATCTGTTAATCTGTTAAGGCTCTGGGTGGATTCCAATATGCAGACTCCTGTCCTCCCTTGCTCACTTGCCTGCTTGTGACCTCATGATGACGTCACTGATTTCTCATTTGCAATCGGGATGGTGAATGAAAATCAGTCCCCCAAAACTTGTTGTGCCTAGGCTGACAGCGATGAAACTTTATTATTTTCTCTACAGAGGCGGGGCGAGACCACAAGCACAAGTGGAGGAGGGGAGTCCGCATATTGGAAAGCACCCTCTCTGTACTGTCATAGCAATGCTGATATGATGTAGTTGAGTATTTTCAGCAAATAGTGAAAATGCCCGCTGGCGACCTCATCTGCAGTAAGAGGCTACACTACCCAATGACATTCAACATGCCCTTCACTGGCCATGTTTAAACAACACCTCAAAACTCATCTCCTCTTGGAGGCCTTTGGCTGCTAGTTTCAACCAGTGCACACACCTGCAGTACATACCCCTACATCTACAATGATACCATGTGAAGCACACTGTAGTATTTTGAAAGGCGCCATATAAAAACAAAAGTATTATTGTTATTATTATGTGAACATCTTTGGGGGGGTATTACAAGAGCATGGGTAGCCTCTTCTTTGGGGTTGTCTCTGCCTCTGTCTCTGTCTCTGTCTCTGTCTCTCTCTCTCTCTCTCTCTCTCTCTGAGTGATTCCAAGAGCATACTCTCTCTCTCTCTGCATGGTTGCAAACTTGCTCCCCCCAACTAAGTCTTTCTCTCCCTTTCTCTTCCAGCACGGATGGAGTCCAGCTCGCACGCACACATTGGCACTGCTGTCCTCCTCTCCCAGCATGCTCAGAGCTCTCTCTCTCTCTCTCTCTCTCTCTCTCTCTCTCTCTCCATGTCTTCCTCTCCCTGCATGAATGGGTTGTGTACAGGCCTACTGGGGTCGTTGTCCAGGGAGACTAGATGTTCAGGGGCCCCGGGGAGCCCCCGTAGCCCAAAACAGTTTGTGACGCTGACTCCACTTGTGATGTCAGAGGGCCTCCACCCTCTAGGATCCCATGACTGCATGAGTGCTAAGTATTATTGTATGGCATCTGATGAAAATAGAGGAACATGTATTGTCAATTGACATTAGGCTACCAAGGGTAATTTGGGGAGGAGGAGTGGGTTTTCAGGCAGTAGCCCACAGGGAAACCAGTGGATATTGCTGGTCCTCTGTTGTCTACAGGGGAGGCCCTGGGGTCCTAGGTAGGGAGGACGAGGACATGCTTTAGGAGAGTCATTTGATTTGAAAAAAAAACTCTGTTTGTCTACCAGGGAGACCCTGACCTCTGCCCTGACCTCTGCCCTGACCTCTGCCCTGACCTCTGCCCTCTGGGCGGGGTGGCATGCTTTTTGAAGGTCACCTGACTAGAAAGATTTCTGACTATCAGGAGTCCTAGTTAGGAGGACGGCATTCTTTAATGTGTTAACCTGTTATAACACAGCGTTGTAAATTTGATGTTACCAGAATGGCAATGACCAAGTCATAGTGCATTACTAAAGGCCCAGTGTTATGTCACAGTAGTGCAGCACTATGATAGTCACCCTCTCAATGACCAAGTCATAGTGCACTACTAAAGGCCCAGTGTTATGTCATAGTAGTGCAGCACTATGATAGTCACCCTCTCAATGTCTATTACAGCGTTCCACTGGTGGAGCGGTGGTCATTATGGGGCTATGACAGGGGTCCTGTTGGGCCTATATAAACATGCTCTTAGATGGTCATTATGGGGCTACGACAGGGGTCCTGTTGGGCCTATATAAACATGCTCTTAGGTGGTCATTATGGGGCTATGACAGGGGTCCTGTTGGGCCTATATAAACATGCTTTTAGATGGTCATTATGGGGCTATGACAGGGGTCCTGTTGGGCCTATATAAACATGCTTGACACACAAAACACATTGACTATTTTAAGAGGAGTACTAGGAGGAGGGCACACTTTAATTGGTTAAGATAAGGCTTTTAAACGGTCAACACATAGGCTACTTTTTGAAGGTAATCTGATTAGAATAACCAAGTCATAGTGCATTACTACAGGCCCTGTGTTATGTCATAGTAGTGTAGCACTATGATAAGTCACCTTTTCAATGTCTATTGTAGCATTACACTGTGACAAGGGTCCATATGCTTTTGGAGGGTCAATTTATTGAGACGTTTTGACAGTACGAACAGACGAGGTCAGTTTTCTGCTGACATAAAAGTGACACAGTAGGTCGATGGTCACACAATATGAATTCTGCCATTAGTAATTACGTTGATTGAGAGTGAGGGATAGTTGAGAGTCATCATTAAGAAGACATGGACATGGGTTGTGGGGTACAGTATATTGGGGTCAAGCAATTCTGATAGAAGACATAGCACTGACTAACACATACTTTTTGAAGGTCATCTGATTAGAAAGACTTCTGGTATTCAGGGGTCCTAGTTTGGAGGGGGTGGAGTATACTTCTTTAAGGGGCCATACTTTCACAGGGCTGCTTATGATGTGATTATGAGAGCTTTCAAGTTTATCAGAAGACGCGCTCAACTTCTTGGGCATACTACTTTAAGGGGGCCATACTTTCACAGGGCTGTGTGATTATGAGAGCCCCAGCTAAGGGCCCTGTCTTCTGGCTACCAGGGGCCCTACAGAGGGGGATGGATTGTTGTAGAGGACCCTCTGATTACAACTCATGAAGGAGCTCTGATGGAACTGGAATAAAACAAACACACATACTCACATACACATACTGTATGCACACACACACACACACACACACACACACACACACACACACGCACGCACGCACGCACGCACGCACGCACGCACACACACACACACACAGACACACACACACACGCACACACGTGCACCCACACACGCACGCACGCACGCACGCACGCACGCATGCCTGCATGTGTAATGAATGCCAACTGGCAGAGTTCACCAGTACTGGCAGAGTTCACTGGTAAAACTTTAATAAACCTCCTGAAGACTCATTCTGATGCGGTAGCTATCAGCGTAGCTCAGTGGTATCATACTTTGGGCTCCCACGCGTGGTATGAACATTTAATTTAGGGGATCACTTAACTGTAGCACCATCTCATATAGAACAAGCTGGAATGGTACTGAGGGGCTACCAGACAGGCAGGGAGGCCAAAACGTCATAAAGTCCCATTGGGAAACTCCAACTCCCATTGTCATTGTGACACAGCACTCCACAGCACACAAGTGAACACTGCACACTGCACACAACGAAATTGCATTTATGCCTCACCCGTGCAAGGGGGCAGCCCTCAGTGGCGCCCCATGGGGAGCAGTGCGGTGGGACGGTACCATGCTCAGGGTACCTCAGTCATGGAG
>NW_026945493.1:57500-62500 GCF_034702125.1 Engraulis encrasicolus | reverse complement strand
GAAGCTGAAGTGTATCGCGGCAACCAACTGGAAAACCATCAAGCTACTCGAGTAGCCTGGATGAGCACCACGGTAAGTTTCTCATTTGCCATCCTTTATATCAGTGGTTCTTAACCTTTTTTTCTTAGCGCACCCCTTTAACTGTGCCGAAGACAAGCCGCGCACCCCCCAAAAAAACTTCTGTTTATGCTACATGTGTATGCACTAAAAAATGATAAATAAGTGATTAATTACAATGATTTTCGCTTGAGACATGGATCAATACCTGAATGACTGCAAATGGGGACCAATTCTTGTTTAATTTGGACTTTATTTGACCTAATTATAATGTTTGCAAGTGTAATTGTGGTCACAACCTCAACACAAACAAAATTCTGTGCACCCCCTGGAATCTCTGGGGCACCCCCAGGGGGTGCCCGCACCCCAGGTTAAGAACCACTGCTTTATATCACCATTTGTCTCTTAATTCGTGAACGCTAGTTCATTTAAGTTTAATGTGCAATTTCAATGGCTTTTTTTCCTGTGATGTCAATGTAAGATGCTTTCCATGATTAACGTTAATTAATTAGCAGCACCATTACGCTATGATAGACGTAGGCTATGCTAAGATATTGCAGGCTGTAATGTAAACACGGAATTCATAAAGCTCTTGGTGAAATAGCACGGCTATGACGTTCATAATGTTAAGGTTCAAATGTAAAAATAAACCATGTACATCTCTAGCGGTGATTTCCCAAGTAGCTTAGGCCTACTCTCCAGCATGATGCTGTCATGAAATGCCAGTCCATTATCCTTATCCATGCTGGCCTATTTATGACATGCTTAGGCCCACCAGTCTTAGTGTTGTCCTTGTCAATAATAGGCCTAAAGTGCACCACTTTGTTGTGTTGTCATCCAAATTGTCTGCCCTCTGAAATCACACACATCAGAGGCTTAATGGTTTGGGAAGTGGTATTAAGATTGGAGGGTTGCAGGTTCAAATCCCATCCTACACCTCTCCCTTCACCTCCCATCCAGGCTGTGCCCTTGAGCAAGGCACCTAGCCCCATGCTGCAGGGTCAGTTAGCAATTCACTGTGAGTAAGGAAGTTGCTTTGGATAAGTGTCAGCTAAGTGTTATCTTTCTGTTTCTCCAGATGAGAAGAGCGATGATCTGATGTCATGACAGATTGGATGTATGGAAGAGCCAGAGGTCCAGCACACCAAGCCAAGTTTAGCCGATTTCAACCTCTTAATCACACCAACTCAATGTAGTAGTTTATTTTTAGACACAAAGTACAAATACATTTCAAGGTTATGTAGGTGATGGGAGGGGATATCTATTCTGGGGTGGACATGTACAATAGACGTGCAGGTACTTATTTATATTAATAACTAGGCCTGTAATAGTCAACCCATTGATGCTGGATGCTGTGTACACGTTGTATTGACCTAGGTGCCTGGAGCGACACAGCATTCAGGCATGACATTTTTTTAGATTAAAAATGTGGGTATGTTAGAGCCGAATTAACATGTTCCAAGAGGATGGTCTTGGCTTTTAAAACTCATATCATGTTTGTATGTGCTTCAGAGACTTATTTAGTTATTTGTTTTTTTTAATAGGATGAGGGCACCTTTCTTAAAAAGGGCATAGGCAATTAGCTGGCATTTTTTGCAGGTGCCGGCTAAAATGGGTTAATATTATTTACATACAGCACTATCCCCATACTAGTATACCCATGTCACCTGAGATATACATTTAGTGGAGACAATATAATTAGTTAGACTAGACTGAAGATTGACAGGCGGTCATGGGTAAGTGGTTAGAGTGTCAGACTTGTATCCCAAAGGTTGCCGGTTCGACTCCTGACCCACCAGGTTGGTGGGGGGGAGTTAAGTAATCAGTGCTCTCCCCCATCCTGAGCATGGTACCGCCGCACTGCTCCCTTGGGGCGCCATTGGGGGCTGCCCCCTTGCACGGGTGAAGCATAAATGCAATTTCGTGCAGTGAACACTTGTGTGCTGTGTCACAATGTCAATGGGAGTTGGAGTTTCCCAGTTGGGCTTTCACTTCACTTTCACAGAAAATGTTCTACGTTGTTGTATTAGTACAATAAAATAAGCAAGACATGTCTGGATGGACTTCATCATTTCAGTTATTTATTATCACAACTACTCACCATCAATGACAACCAGGGCTCACCAGCCAAATGCTGGGGAAAATTAAGTTTGGCCAGTAGAAAAGAAACCATACTTGGCACTTTGACCCATTATGTTATGTACCGGTATGTTTGGAGATTAACATACTAGCCATTTTGGCTAGTGATGAAAAAAGTTAATTTAGAGCCCTGCTGAAAACTCCAACAACTGGTACAGGTGATCAGTGCATCAGGTGAGGAATGTAAGGGTAGGCCCGATGGATGAGGAAACCAGCATCACTGATGGTGAGGTCCTGGTGCTGTTGCAAAGCCCAAGCGAAAGAAGCCTCTCTGGACACCTCTTCATGTTGGCTCCCCCATCTAATTAAAAAAAAGAAAAGACAAACATGCTATTTAAATTAATCTAGCCATGCATTTGTAATGTACCGGTACAGTACTGAATAATTAACTCCCTTGGCAATATTGTCTGAATTAAAATGTGATGTAAAATGTCAGAAAATAACACTCATCCCAACTTACTAGTCATGTCTTTACCTGTGCTGCTGGGATGCAATTCTTGGACGTCATCCTGGCCACCATGACTCATGGTTTTAGTTTGGGTGCTGACCACCTGACTGATGAACCTGTTATTACAAAACAATAAAAACAATAAAGATAAATAACAGGTTTGTTGTGCTTTTCTTTCTCTTGTGAAGGTCATCTTTTCAAATGATTTATTTACGCTTAAACTAATCAAAGTATGTAACCGACATTCTGTCCTATGTGTTTCTACATGTGCAATGTAATGCAACACCGATTTGAAACATTGAAGTATATGTCAAGTCAGCTTTTATTGTCACTTTCTTCATGGTCATACAAGGGAAACGAAATTAGCCTACGTTTTCCTCTACCATGCCAGGACATAGACAGGACTGACAATTTACAGACAGACAGAAAGTGCAAGACATGACAGTGGACTGGTAACATAAGTGGTCAATAATAATAAAAAATACGGTACAAATGAACATTTAACATTGGACATGTAAACAGAAGATAAGATATAGAATTATATTTCACAATAGATACATTGGGCAGACGTGGCTGAAACAACAAAATCCACTTGGATGAAACGAAACGCATCCAAGTTAACCTACAAGATACATCCGAGATGAAAAGATATGCTTTTCAAAAGACCACTTTGCAAAATGCCTGACACAAAATGTACCGTGCGTCTTGTAGTAAGTTAGGTTAGCAGCATTATCTTACCTGTGCCATGCCACGAGAGGATGCCAGCCGCGGTGCCCAGCCACCAATGAAGAAACGGTGCATTAAGGTGCTAGTATTTTGCCAATGCAGAGGTTTGGTTTAAGTTCACAACTTAACTGAAGAAAATAAACACTGGATAAAAAATGCATCGCAGGCAGAGTAAGTTCATGGCTGGAAGCAAGCAACAACTTTCTCTTCTTCTCCCAGTTTCCCGTACCGCCCGTCCCCGTTATGCCACCTAGTGGAGCAGAATACATTTTAATAAATCTATGATTTGAACACATCCACTGTTAACGCCAGGTAGGTACATATCCCATTTTTAAAAAAATACAAGAACTACGTGTTTCTTTGGTATTTTATGGTAAAAGTTGTCTTCGTCTGCATAATTCCTATGTACGAATGTGTGTACTTTTGCCGTCCAGCAAAAACGATTACGTAATATTGTGACGTCAATGCAAATGATGGATACAGTTTGTACATCAGGATGTTGCATCTTGACAAAATGTTCCTATTCGCACCCCCCCGTCTCTCTCTCTCTCTCTCTCTCTCTCTCTCTCTCTCTCTCTCACACACACACACACACACACACACACACACACACACACACACACACACACACGCTCTGAGAAACAGTTTTTTAAATTACTTTTATCATTAATTATTATTTTACTGTACGTCAAACAAAGATGTTACCCAATAGATCTTTTAAGAGTAATAACATTACAATAACAATACAATAACAATAACAATAACTCTCTCTCTCTCTCCATCTCTATCTCTCTCTCTCTCCCTCTCTCTCTCCACCCCTCTGTCTCTCTCTCCTGATGCCAACCGTTGGTGAACACCAGGCCATAAGCCCCTTGCCACAGACACCCAGTTCACTGAGAAAAACAAAAACATAAAATAATAATATGTAAAGTCTAATAATGTTACAAAAAACAAGTGTTGAACTGTGAAACAAAAATGTGAACAAAAATAAGTAATGAAAAATAACAATACCTCAATTTTGTTTTTTAAAGTGCCTTTCACGGAACCTAAGCTCGCTTTACAAAAGGTCATGGGGCTAAGGAATTGGGGAAAGTAGAGGAGGGAAGGGCTACGGACCATAGGCCTCAGTGATGAGATGTGACTTCAGATGCTTTTTAAACGTTGCCAGAGTGGGGGCTTGGCGGATGTGGAGAGGTAAACTGTTCCAGAGGGTGGGGGCAGTACATCCTGACAAGAAAATGTGGTGTATATACAGTATCTGAGTATTATCACACAATGATGGACAGTGTGACTGAGGACCCTGATGTTACTAGTAGAGATGCACCCAATCCAAGATCCGGTTCCGGATCCGGCAGGATAATAGGGTTTTTCACAGGGTCCGGGTCCAGCAGGATCTTAAGCAGTGGATACGGTATCCGATAGGATCTTAAAAATCAAGATCTGGTGCATTTCTAGTTTTTACGTAGCCTAGGCTTTTCAATCAGTCTTTCACAATCCCAATCGCTGCATGGAGTGAAAGCCGTTTGGAAGCGGCCGTTGCAGTCAGTGTGGCAGTAAGCCAATGAGTCTAAAAAATCGTTTGAGCCAACGTAATAAAGAGGGCCCACGTGTGCGAGTAGGCTATGTGTAT
>NW_026945493.1:7500-52500 GCF_034702125.1 Engraulis encrasicolus | reverse complement strand
TTGACAATATGCTTTCCTAAACTCATATGTGCTTTCCTAACCGATAATAAGCTGTCATAACTGCATAACTGAGCATATCCTTCCTCCCCAGTCAATCACAACCAGACTGAATCTATTTAGCATGATGACACCCATCCTCTACATAGTGAATTCCAGTTTTTGCCTTCTGGTTCCCGTCCCATTAGCACGGACCAATAGAAACAGGCACTCATTCATGCCCTCTGCTGTTCAGCTGTTAAACTCCACTAGGAAACGCAGATGTCGTATGTCGTGTGCATATAATTTGTTTAGGTATCCCCTATATTGCATTTAATTCCCAACTTATTCTTTATTATTTTTATTTATAGTTTTTTCATTTTTATGTGTTTTTTTCTATGTGTTTTATGTGTGAAGTGCACAACAATTGTCCACACTGGGACCAATAAAGCTACTGAGCCGAACTGAACTGAACTGCTCTGCCCCTCAGCCTAACACATGTTGGACTGAGGTGGTCAGTCACGGCGACAGTTCAGGGACAGCGCGCCGCTCCCCCCACCCCCAATGCTGCTCTACGCCGGAGAAGGCTGCCCCCATAGGCCAAGATGAACCCCCATACAGGTAGGCCAAGATGAACCCCCTGAGAGCAAATCCAATCCCCCATCCCCACCCCAAACACACACACATATCTTCACATCACAGCCCATGCCTCCCCCTTATTCTCAGTCCAGGTAGGCAGAGATGAATCTCCTGAGAGGCAATTCACTCCCCCTACCCAGCCACCCCCACATCACAGCCCATGCAATGCTCACTCCCCCTACCCAGCCACCCCCACATCACAGCCCATGCAATGCTCACTCCCCCTACCCAGCCACCCCCACATCACAGCCCATGCAATGCTCACTCCCCCTACCCAGCCACCCCCACATCACAGCCCATGCAATGCTCACTCCCCCTACCCAGCCACCCCCACATCACACCCCATGCCTCTCCCCATCATAGTCATTCAATGCTACGCCCACGCCCCCCAACCCCAAAGCTCACCACCCCAAAAGCTGTTCTAATGTATGTGGGGAAAGGAGGGAATTCAATTCAATACCCCCCACCCCAAACACACACACATATCTTCACATCACAGCCCATGCCTCCCCCTTATTCTCAGTCCATGCTATACTCCCCCACACCCCATAGTCCTTTGCTCCCTATACCACCCAATGCTGCTACACGCCTGGAAATGAGGGAATTACCCCCCCCCCCCCCCCCCCCCCCCCCCCCCCCCCCATCACAGCCCATGCCTCCCCCTCAAACTCAGTCCATGCCAACCCCCCCACCCCCAACCAAAAAACCCTCATCAAAGTTATACCCCTCTGCTAGCTCTGCTGGTGTCATGGGCTCACCATAATTCAGTGCATGTCCGTCCCACACAAGCCTTTCCAAAACAATGAAATCTCTACTACTTAAATGACTTGTGAGAATTTACATGATTATATTCATATTATAATATAATAAAGATTATTATATACAGTAATTACATGCTACTATTTCATAATATTGTGTATTTCCATAATAACAGTAGAAAATTATATTGATTAAAAGTTATGCAATTGTATAGTATAATATAGTAGTGTGTGTGTGAGTGTGTGTGTATGTGTATGTGTGTGTGTGTGTGTGTGTGTGTGTGTGTGTGTGTGTGTGTGTGTGTGTGTGTGTGTGTGTGTGTGTGTGTATTCCGTACGAGTGTGTCCCAGTGTGTCCCAGTCTGCCATCTTGGTCTGCAGTGCAGCTGATGATGAAGAGTGTGATGATGAAGAGTAGGCGGAGCTGCAACACTACAGGCTGCTCAGCTTCAGCAGAGGGATCACTGGGAATCTAACACACACCAGGAAGACAACACATTAGTGTGTGTGTGTGTGTGTGTGTCAGTGTGTGTGTGTGTGTGTGTGTGTGTGTGTGTGTGTGTGTGTGTGTGTGTGTGTGTGTGCGTGCGTGCGTGCGTGCGCGTGTGTGTGTGCGCGCGTGTGTGTGTGTTAGTTCAAGTGTCACTTTTAGTGTTGGGTAAAATTTCCATTCTCTATGGCAGTGGTTCTCAACCTTTTTTGAAAAAGTGTCCCCTTGGCCTCATCATAAGCCTCCCAACGCCCCCTTGACCTCATCATAAGCCTCCCAACGCCCCCTTGACCTCATCATAAGCCTCCCAACGCCCCCTTGACCTCATCATAAGCCTGACAACGCCCCCTTGACCTCATCATAAGCCTCCCAACGCCCACTTGACCTCATCATACTCTTCACAACGCCCCCTTGACCTCATCATAAGCCTCCCAACGCCCCCTTGACCTCATCATAAGCCTCCCAACGCCCCCTTGACCTCATCATACTCCTCACAACACCCCCTTGACCTCATCATAAGCCTCCCAACGCCCCCTCGATCTCATCATAAGTGTCCTAACGCCCCCATTGACCTCATCATAAGCCTCCTAACGCCCCCTTGACCTCATCATAAGTCTCCCAACGCCCCCTTGACCTCATCATAAGCCTCCCAACGCCCCCTTGACCTCATCATAAGTCTCCCAACGCCCCCTTGACCTCATCATAAGCCTCCCAACGCCCCCTTGACCTCATCATAAGTCTCCCAACGCCCCCTTGACCTCATCATAAGTCTCCCATCGCCCCCTTGACCTCATCATAAGTCTCCCAACGCCCCCTTGACCTCATCATAAGTCTCCTAACGCCCCCTTGACCTCATCATAAGCCTCCTAACGCCCCCTTGATCTCAGGGCCGCTGTTAAGGTTTTGGAGGCCCTAAGCATAGCTGGTCATAACACGTGTAGCTGTGAAACATTTACTTCACCATCAATATTTAAAGACAGAAGGCTTTCACATGTGGCTGTAGTAGGCCTAATACATTCTAATGTGTGTGCGTGTGTGTGTGTGTGTGTGTGTGTGTGTGTGTGTGTGTGTGTGTGTGTGTGTGTGTACCTGAAATGGAATCTTGCTGGGGTTCTTGGGTGATTGAAGTAGATGGTTGATCATCTGCCTCTTGCTCATCCTCTTGCTGAATTGCAGGTGCTCCTTGTCCATATTTAAGCATTGATCCTGTGAAAATATTTTGAATTGGAAAAAAAACATTAATCATGCTTAACAAAAAAATGATGACATTAAGATTTATTTTCCTTTTTTTCAAACAAAATACCATGTTGTACCAATGGTACCATGTTGTACCATGTTTAAAAAAGAAAATGATGGGCCTATCATGAATAATTCGCAATGGGTTTTAAATGTAATAATGTCATCATTTCAACACAAATTTGCAGTCAACTGGGGGCCCCGCAAAATGGTTGGGGCCCTATGCAGGCAGCGTAGTCTGTGTATGCGGAACGCGACGCTGCTTGATCTCAACATAAGACTGCGAACACTCCCTTAGTATTAAAAAATAAAACAGACCAATGATCCCTAATGGCAACTAAGAACCGAACCTTTCCGCTGTTTCATTCTCAACGCCCCCCCTAGGGCTTCCCAACACCCCATGGGGGGCTTTAGAGCCCCCGTTGAGAAACACTTTCCGATGGCATAGATATGGTGTGTTAGACTTATGCTGATATGCTGTACATATGCAATGCTTCTCATAAGGTGTGACTGACAATACAATACACTTCGACTTTGACTAGATGTGAGTGTGTGTAAATTGTCTACTCACTCCGTCTCCTCCAGATTATTTCAAGTGTGATGGCGCAGACGAGCAGAAGCAAAACAACAGCCCATCTCACAACCATGTAGACATCTGAGAGGAGAGAGAGAGAGAGAGAGAGAGAGAGAGAGAGAGAGAGAGAGAGAGAGAGAGAGAGAGAGAGAGAGAGAGAGGGAGTATATATTTTTGCAATGAGTAATTTACCCTCATTAAGTTGTCACTCAAGTGTTAAGAAATCACACTGCACACTGTTCATTCCACCAGCAAACTTTAATACATTTAACACAAGGTCATCCAAACTTCTTCAGGTAAACCGTCAATGAGTTGAACATTTTCAGAAAGTATATGCTCATACATGAATCAGTAATTCATTCATACAGTGTAAATCATACAAAACGTAAGTAATTTAAAGACCGCACCTATTAGAATAGTGTTTCCCAACCTTTTTTGTGCCAAGGCACACTTTTTCCCTTGAAAAAATCTTGCGGCACACCACCAACCAAAAATGATGAAATAATGAAAACAAATAATTCTCTGATAAGAATGACTATAGGCGGCTACAAAGTGTCTTGAATAGCAATCAAATAAACACAAAACTGTATTGTTTTAGTCATATTTTATATTTCCTCTTTCAAATAAAAAGTGCACTTAATGTTCAAAGTAGGCCTACAATTTACAAATTGTTATTCTGTCCAAAAGCATTCTATTAGCAGGAATACAGAAAATAATGCTTATTCTGACAGTAGCAACATTTGGGAAATATTTCACTGAAGATGCATATGTACAAATATCAATCTCTGTATATTTTACTCACTTAATCTTAATGTGAAACCTATGCGTCTTTCACCTTTGGCTAAGGCCCGCCCTAAAATGCTGTTTGACCACAATCACAGCGCTGCAAAAGGACGAGGTCGGTCAGAAGAAGTCGGACAGTTTGACAGCGCTCCATGAACTCAAAGCGGAAATCTCATGTTTTCAAATGCAAGATATTACGGTCATATTATTATTAAAAACTGATTGGAAATTGTGCCTGGGGTGTTTGTGACAAAGGTGCAAGTTTCCCCGCGAGGTAACAGGAGGTAATCGCTTTCCCCTTTCCCTAAAACCGGGCTAATTATGCTTACCGGCAGTTGGATAGTCTGGCTTGAAGGGTCTCGGCATCCTCACACTCGACTAGAAAGCATGCGGACCAATAAAATACGTTGTGTGCTCTATCATGCCACCACCTCACTCATTTAACTTTTCAGTAAGGTTGTAAGCAAAACACAAATCTGTTTCAGGGTAGGATTTTGGTTTTCTGACCTAATTAATGAAGAAACAGCGCTAGCAAAGTTAACTATCAGTCACGTCAGGAGGATTGTTTTGACTAGCAGCTGATGGACGTTTTTTGTTAGGGCTACTGAAGATACATCAATGCAATTCGCTACCTGCTGCCACCTAGTGATAAGGAATTATTTCATGCTTAGGATGCCAGTCAACAGCAGACACTAGGTTACTAGAAAATGACATAGGCACTATTTGCTGATAATAACGATAAATTAAAAAAAAAAAATCCCCAAGAATTTCCCACGGCACACCTGACGATCTCTCACGGCACACTAGTGTGCCGCGGCACAGTGGTTGGGAAACACTGTATTAGATCACATGGCGACCAACGTCAGATGTAAGTGTACATGTAAGTGTGTGTGCATGCGTGTGTGTGTGTGTGTGTGTGTGTGTGTGTGTGTGTGTGTGTGTGTGTGTGTGTGTGTGTGTGTGTGTGTGTGTGTGTGTGTGTGTGTGTGTGTGTGCATTTCACCTGCTAGAAAGGATCCAAAGGTGTAGAGGGCAGAAGACACCTGCACTTGACCTCCTGTAGTCACCTGGCACCTCCGCTGGCTGTAAGGGGCGGGACTTGTGAGATTGACAGTCAGGGTGGTGCTGCAGGCAGATGTTTTCTTGATCTGGTAATTGGTGGAGGTCCACAGGTTAGTCCCTTCCACCTCCACCCAGCTGAGGTTAAAATCCGGATGCACAGTCGACAGGTCACAGTCAAAGCCAGTGTGAAGGACACAGGAGAGAGTCACATGATCTTCAGACTCCGCCTCACTCTCACTGGGGGAAGATGGAACTGCAAGACAGATGACGTCATCAGACTCCAAATCATGACATCCTTATCAAATAGGTGAGTCTGTGATATTATCAGACATGACATCATCATCAAACCCTTATTCAATTTCAAAGATGTCAGTTAACATTGAGTTCTATGGGACCAGCTAGCCGCCAGCTGTTCTCATAGGACTCTGTGTTAATTGCTAGCATGGAGGTAAAATTTGCACTGCTGTAGTCAGAGAACGGCAGGAAGTACAGGAGAAAGGTAAAACCCAAGAACTTAACTGAAGGGGAAGTGTAATATGAGCTCATTTCCAAATATAGGACAGTATCACTTTAACATCCGAGTTGGCAGCAGATACAAAGACTCATCAGACCAGGCCTACATTTTTACATGGGGACCAAGATATGTTTTAATTTGCTCTGAATTTGGCCTAATTGTAATGTTTGCCAGCAGAATTTTGGTCACAACCTCAACACAAACAAAATTCCGCGCACCCCCTGAAATTTCTGGCGCACCCCAGGGGGTGCCCGCACCGCAGGTTAAGAACCACTGGCCTGGACTGATGAGTCTATTTCTGCTGCCAACTCGGATGGCTGCCTTGTTCTACATACACACACTGATTTTTTTATTATTATTTCGTTCCAGAATTCATGCTACCCATTCTTCATAGTTTTTCATCAATGAAAAAATGAAAAGGGGGATTTTTTTACATTATACCAGGGCTTGAAAACGAAATTATTTTTCAAACGTTCCTTTCCGAACGGTTCAGACAAGTTTCAGTTTAACGTTTTCGTTCTTGCAATCGTTCCCCCACAAAAATATCGTTCCTGAACCGGTTCGGAACGAAAAATAACGTTCGTTCTTAACGTTCCTGCAGTGTTTAACGGTCATATTAAGTCTATTTTCGTGGACTTTATCTTAGAATAGTCATACTCATTATTTCCCCTTGATTTACACAGCTATTCTCAAAAAAAAGAACACACCCAAAAACACTCAGATGGGCTATCCATCCTGGCTACATTTAACCTAGGCCTATGCCTATAAATAATTTCTTATCAACAGTACTATGCCAGCCTTATGCGGATACTTAACTCCTTACCTGGTTGTAGCCTATAATTCCAACCCCGTCCATTGGAAACATGACTGTTGCTGATTTCCTGTTTAACTCTCTTACAGACGAAGGCTATATTTGCGCAAACATTTCAAATCCCGACTTTAAAACAATGAAAAGGCAAAATAGGCTGTTATGCATAGGTTAAAAACAATTTCCAAATCAGTTTCAGTAGGCTATCCTACGCTAGGAGCTGACGGATAGGTTACATTAACAGCCAGACAAAATACACATTTGGAACAAAAGTCCATTTATTTATTTTTTTCCAGACTGCAGAAATCAAATTGTTAGGCTGTTCGCCAATCAAACGAGTAGCCTAGAACACGTTGGTAGGCTATATGAAGTGCGCTCTGCGCTGATCGTCACATTTAAACCACAACAGCAGTGACAACTGTAAGCGCAATGCGCTTCTGAAAACAAGTTCACAACAATCAATGGAAGAGATTTGGGCTCCTTGGCCGTCAATAATGATAAAATAAAAAATAGTTAGGCCTATATCTGTATTGGCTTAACATTGCCTAACACAAAAAGCAGATAACCTATAGGCCTATATAGGCTAGGCCTATTAAGGCTTTAAAGATTAGTAGTGCCGTCACATTTGTTTTCAAAATAGGCTTACGGCAACATGGCTACAGAAATAAAAGTTGGGGCGTAACCAGTTACACTCAGTGCGCAATCTGCGCTTCTTTTGGGAAAAAAAATCAAGCCTAGAACACGTTGGTAGGCTATATGAAGTGCGCTCTGTGTTGGTCGTCACATTTAAACCGCAACCGCAGTGACAACTGTAAGCGCAATGCGCTTCTGAAAACAAGTTCACAACAATCAAAGGAAGAGATTTGGGCTCCTTGGCCGTCAATAATGATAAAATAAAAAAATAGTTAGGCCTATATCTGTATTGGCTTAACATTGCTTAACAAAAAAAGCAGATAACCTAGGCCTATATAGGCTATTAAGGCTATTAGTAGATAGTGCCTTCACATTTGTTTTCAAAATAGGCTTACGACAACATGGCTACAGAAATAAAAGGTAGGCGTAACCAGTTACACTCAGTGCGCAATCTGCGCTTCTTCTGGGAAATTATAAATTATAATTATAATTATAAAATAAAACAATTAGGCTGTCAGTAGCCTATAGGCATACAATAATAACAAAATAAATAAATATGAATAGGACCTAGGCATAGCCTATATAAGGCAAAATTGGGAGTGCTGCAACATTAGTAGGCCTATAGAAGAAATAAAATGACCAAATGCAATAAAAGTTGCCAGATAAGTTTCAATAGTGCTCAGGTCTAGCTTTGGAGGGAGTGACTGGCAGCTACAGTCCATACTGTTTATTCAGACGTACGAGCAGAATGTCCTCTAGCATCTTTTCGTTCAATGATGATCTTAACGGGGAAAGAATACATTTCAAACTCGAAAATGCCCGTTCGACACTGACTTGCGTGACAGGGAGGGGGATGACGCTCATAGCGAGCTTGTACAGGTCGGGGTTGGATACAGAATACTTAGCCCAGTACTGAAACAGATCCTCCGTGCGCTTTAGGCGGTCTTCTTTGGAGTATGTGTCCAAGAGTGACACGATGGAGTCCTGGGGGAGTCGCTGTGTTGAGCTGGTCTCTCTCTCTTTTTCCATCAAAAGGTGCTCGATTTCGTCGTCAGATGATGCCCGAGATGGAGAAGGGGACTCTGCTGAGCACGCAGCGGTGTCGCTGGCTGCATTGCGTGGCTCTAAGTGCTGTATTGTTTCCCATGTACGTTGCAGGTGTATTTTCGCCTTCTCGGTCTGACTCTCGGTCAAAAACAATCGATATCTAGGATCGAGGAATAAAGCAGCTAAGAATGCGTCATTGTCAAATAACGTGCTCTGGCGTGCTTTGATGCACTGGACCACCTTTCTCGCAAAGGGGCTTGCCACTTTTTCTGTGTCCAGAGAACATTTGAGCCATATGCCATAGAACTCACCAGCAGTTAGCTGATCAGATTGGAGACATTTTGTGGCTATTTTCGCGGGTTTCAGTGCATCTACTGTGTTGGAGACACATTCCCATTCAGATTCACTTAGATGTAGCTCGGGGATGGTTGGGGCCATGTCTTCACAAAAGGTCCTGAGCTCGAGCAGCCGCTGGAGCATATCATGAGTGGAGTGCCAACGAGTTGCACAATCCACAATAGCTCTCTTGTGCCCCATTCTCTTTAGAACACACACCACGTTCTGCGTGCGTAATCGTTTTGCTACACGTCTCGCCTTTGCGATGATGTTGGATGCTTGTTTTAATGAATCGTCAACGGCCAATTGTAGAGTATGTGCAGCACATCTTACACTACGCAACACATGGCCGGGCCACGCAGAATCGTGTTGAAGGCTTAGCTCCTCCTGGTTTCCCTCATCCTCCCCAACCCTTTCATCATCCTCCCCATTCTCCTCCGTCTCCTCAGTTGCGTCTTCGTTGCTCACAGCTCCCTGCTGGATATCTGACAGTAAGCTAACGGCTTTGAGCATATTCGCTCCATTATCAGAAGTGACTGAATACACCTGTTGCAAGCTAATGTTATATTGACGCAAGACGTCCATCACCACAGAGGAGATGTACTCAGACGTGTGCCTTTCTAGTGCAGGTTCAGTTGTAAGTTTAGGAACATTTCGTATAGATTTTTCCATTCAGCATTTTTTTTACTTCTAGGACCCCCCCGAATACAAATCCACCTGTTTCCAATTTTTTTCTTAATATTTAGTGGCAAATCCAAGATGGCTGCCATTGTGTACAGAACATTCGCCATTAATGCTGTTTTAAGGATTGAATTTCTTCAGCTAATCTTTTTTTTTATTTCCAAGACAACATTTCATAGAAAACCACTTGTTTGCTTCTTTTTTTAGTGGGAAAATCAAGATGGCTGACAAAATTGGCATATTTAATATTTTTTAAGTCTATTCATCCATTGTTGACTTCTATTTGTAATATTTGTTACATGACTGAAGTCAGCCATCACATAAACTAAATCCATTACAAAATCCAAGATAGACGACATTTCATATAACAAAATCAATGTTATGCAGTGCTACCTGTACAGTAGTGTTGCATATGCACTGGTTTGGCTTCCTATGTCAAGGCCAATGCCTACAAAGTTGCTTCAGGGTCGGCTTCAGCTTATCTGAAGGCTATGAAACCAAATGTTCTGCTTGGGATGCTGCATTCATCCAATTCCAACAATCTCGCCATGCTCTCTGCTCACAGAACTATGCTCTTTGGTATGACAGTCAGTGTACACCCATGACCCTAGTAATGGCCACACTATCATACCTTTGTCATCATGAAGTATTGGTGGCACAAGTGTGAATGTAAACTGTGTCTGCCTCCAGGGACACCGCCAGAAATTTTGGGCACCACTAAGGGCCCTGTCAGTGCTTGGGCCCTTAGAATCTGTTACATCTTCCCCCCCCCTAGCGGCGCCCATGTCTGCCTCAATGATGCTACAGAGTATTATCTATATATTAATGTGTGGAATGAGGTAGTCCTGTTGCCCAATCTTCTGGATAGTTGTTCTTTTATATAGAGTTTAGTTGGAGGCAACTGGCTTTTCTTTTGCAACTGGCAAATTGCAAGCCAACATTTGCGCACAACATTTAAGGTGTGTCACCTCAAACTTCAGATGCTCTACCTCTGAGACTGAGGCATCATGGGGATGGACAGAGGGCTCCACTCCTGTCATAAATCACACCGGCTCCACCTGCTGCTATGCTATTGAGATCAGGGGTCAGTTCAGATATAGAGGAGATCTAGGTTATTAGCTAGTTCAAGGGTTTTTGGACACCATGTTGAATTTTGGCAAAATATGAGATAAATGTTAATAACATTTCATGTAATGACAGTTATGTGCCTATCACAATATTACCAATAGGCGTACAATACTGCAGAGCGCTTTATAGACCGTAGCCCCTTGATGCACGCCGTACCTCCTGTGACACACTGTAATAGTCATTGAAAGTTAACTACCATAGCACTACAGTACTATGACATGACACAGGGCCTTTAGTAATGCACTACGACTTGGTCAGTGCCATTCTGGTAACAGCAAATTTAAAATGCCATGTCTTAATGGGTTAAAACACCAAAATGTCCTTATTTTGCTATAATGTCAGCCATCTTGGATTTTGCTTCTGAAAGTTAAAGGGACAATAAAAACAAGTTGTTTTGTATTCAGAGGGGGTCCTACAAATAAATAGGATAAGACACATTACCTGGTCATAAAAAGAGCCGTTCAATGCCTTTTCTGATGTCATGTTGAATTTTTACAACAGATTGAATAATTTTTGAATGAAGTTCATGTAATGGCTGACTGAACAGTCCTTTATCCATTGTGAATATTACAAATACAAGAAAAAAACAATGACTTTAGAGACCTTAAAACACCAAATACATAATTTATGCTATATGTCATGTCAGCCATCTTGGATTTTGGTACTAAAACTTCAGGGGCGGGGGTGGAAACAGGTTGTTTTTTGTTCAGGGGGTGTAAGAAATATAAAAAACACCAATTCCAAAAATGTATATGACATGTTTCTTTCAATTACATTCAATTGTGTTAGAATATGACCATATATCCGCCATCTTGGATTTTGGGCGTTTCCACTTCAGAAAAAAATTGGAAACAGGTGGATCCGAAGACTATGGGGTCTGTAGTTGATGAAAAACACAATTTGGAAAAATCTATATGAAATGTTCCTAAACCTTATTTTTGAGACAACTGAACCTGCACTACTTTCTGTCAGATCTCTCACTGCCAAGGTTCGCAACACAACCCCCTTTCCGTCAGAGTACTGCACGTTGATACCCAGCACAGACCGGTCTCTGCATGTTGCGGAATCTATTTTCAGCATCAGAAGCCTCCCGCTCAGTTCAGTCGCGAGCTTTTCCCTTTCGCTCTTAGCGATCCCCGACACCATATCCCGAATGTTGGATGAATTGATGGTAACATTTCCCCCCATAGCGTTCTGAATTGGGTCGATTATTTTTCGAAATCCCGAATCTTCCATCAATGAAAAGGGTCTCCCATTAACCGTGACTAGCTCTATGCACGCCTCTTTGAGGGTTTCAGGGCTTAATGCCACTTGGACCTGTTTGGGCTTTTTCACGATGACCGTGTCCAAAGTACTTTGCCCATCCTCAGCTGGCCTCTTGTTTGGATTTTGGTTGTCTTGTAGTGACTTCTCGAACACCTCTGGATGTAGTCGATGAATGTGTCTCTGCAGGTTGCCGCCATGATTGCCAATTATTTCTTTCCCGCAGCCCTCAATTTGGCAGGTAGATTTGTTGGTCGTCGCATTAAATGAGAAATATTTTCTCATCGGATTTTCCTGGTTCCGTCCCATCTAAACAACATATAAAAGCCAACATTAATTGAAGCATTCAATCCGTAACAACCACAACAGCTACATTAAAGGTAGTTGGCTAGCATAGTAGTTAGCTCACATTAGATGCAGCTTGTTTTTCGTAGCACGAAATGTGTAGGCTAAGGATAGTGTAGGCCTAACTTTTAGAGTGACTTAGCCTACTAAGTTAACGTTACTGTTGTTTGAAGCGGTAAATTCATATCAGTTACCTTTGTTGATGTTTCACATGGATAGTCGTGGCTCAGCTTCCAAATTGCATCTTGCAGTGGTGGTGGTGGAAATGGCCGGGGCCTGCTCTGAGCCGACGGCGATTGGACGCACAACCGGAAATAGTCTCCTGACATAGGATATGCTTTTGTGAAATTGTATAAAATATAGAGAACGAAAAAAAAAACGTTTTTAACCGGTTTGTGGATTTCAGAATAATGTTTTTGTTCCGGAACACTTGAAGACCATTTCGTTTTCGTTTCCGTTTCCGTTCCTCGTAAAATTCCATAAAATTTCGTTCGTTTTCGGTTTTCGTTTTCGTTCCTTGAACCGGTTCGGAGCCCTGCATTATACTCAATTTCTAATTTCCAGAAACAGGCATGTTTGGCTGCAAAACTTACTATGTTCATACTAGTAAATATTTATTATCTAAACTCTATCTTGACGAGTACGAGTATAATGAGCAGTATCGGGAGCCGATACCAATATCGGTATCGGTGCATCCCTACTAAACATAATACACTTTGGCAATAAGCAGCACAGTTCCAATGAGCAGCATAGTTGCAATAATGTTTGCCACAATACACAACAAAAAAAATGATTTCCACAATAATGCTTTGATTTGCTTTTGATGTGAGTATTTTTTTCCCTTCTTTACCTGGTAAATGAATATCTGTAACTCGGTAACAGTGCAGAAACTTGTGTACTTACCGTGTACTTACATGATATATGAAACAAGTTTAATTGTGTGGTAAGAAATTGGTAATACTTTGGTAAGAGCGTTCACTTTACTTTACAGTACAGTTTCCCCTTCTTTACCTGGGAACTGAATATCTGTAACTCTGTAACAGTGCAGAAACTTACCATGTACTTACATGATTTATGAAACAAGTTTAATTACTTTGGTAATACTTTGGTAAGAGCATTCGCTTTACTTTACAGTACAGTTTCCCCTTCTTTACCTGGTAACTGAATATCTGTAACTCGGTAACAGTGCAGAAACTTACCATGTACTTACACAAGTTTACTTTCTTGGTAAGAAATTGGTAATACTTTGGTAAGAGCATTCGCTTTACTTTACAGTACAGTTTCCCCTTCTTTACCTGGTAACTGAATATATGTTACTTGGTAACAGTGCAGAAACTTACCATGTACTTACATGATTTATGAAACAAGTTTAATTACTTGGTAAGAAATTGGTAATACTTTGGTAAGAGCATTCGCTTTACTTTACAGTACAGTTTCCCCTTCTTTACCTGGTAAATAAATATATGTTACTTGGTAACAGTGCAGAAACCTACCATGTACTTACATGACACATGAAATAAGTTTAATTACTTGGTAAGAAATTGGTAATACTTTGGTAAGAGCGTTAGCTTTACTTTGCAGTACAGGTTCCCGTTCTTTACCTGGTAACTGAATATCTGTGACTTGGTAACAGTGCAGATACTTACCATGTACTTACATGATATGAAACAAGTTTAATTGTGTGATAAGAGATTGGTAATACTTTGGTAAGAGCGTTCGCTTTACTTTACAGTACAGTTTCCCCTTCTTTACCTGGTAACTGAATATCTGTAACTCGGTAACAGTGCAGATATTTACCATGTACTTACATAATATATAACAAGTTACTTTCTTGGGAAGAAATTGGTAATACTTTGGTAAGAGCATTCGCTTTACTTTACAGTACAATTTCCCCTTCTTTACCTGGTAACTGAATATCTGTAACACGGTAACAGTGCAGAAACTTACCATGTACTTACATGATTTATGAAACAAGTTCAATTACTTGGTAAGAAATTGGTAATACTTTAATAAGAGCATTCGCTTTACTTTACAGTACAGTTTCCCATTCTGTACCTGGTAAATAAATATATGTTACTTGGTAACAGTGCAGAAACCTACCATGTACTTACCAAACACTTTTTACTCAACGGCTACAAGAATGAAGATAAAGCCCAATGGCAATGTGTGACACCAGCAATTGTTTTGTCAGGTAAGTACCACTTTTATCCATGCAGTAAATGGGTATGTATGGTGATAAACACAGTAGGCCTAACTACAATGAAATACTGGGGCAATTTCCTTGTAAGTTCTGACTTTGGAGTTGTGTAATTACCATCCAGAGCAGCGCATTAACCAACAATAATTACCCAGAAAATACACCGTACTTTCATAGTAATTCATGAGATATTTTCTTCTCAATTACATAGCATTTACTTTGTAGTTACCCCCCTTTTAAATTTTAGACACCATTTAATTTCTCTCTGTTACCCAATTGTTACCCAGAAAATACACAGTGTAGTTTCATGGTAAGTTTTGAGTTCCCCCTGTAATTACATCGTAATTACCCACTATTTTTACATTCTAGGTACCATGTAACTTCTCTCTGTTACCCAGAAAGTACATAGTAAATACTGTACCGTAGAGAGAATTACATGGTACCTAGAATGTAAAGATAGTGGGTAATTATGATGTAAATACTATATATTTACAGGGGGAAACTCAAAACTTACCACAAAACTACATTTTGTATGTTCTGGGTAACAATTGGGTAATTTCTCTCTGTTACCCAATTGTTACCCAGAAAATACACAGTGTAGTTTCATGGTAAGTTTTGAGGTTTTCCCCTGTAATTAGGCCTACATAGGCCTAGTATTTACACCGTAATTACCTACTTTTTACATTCTAGGTAAGTTTTGAGTTTGAGGGGGGGGGGGGGGGGGTAATTACGATGTAAATACTGTGTGAATACAAGGCAAAAAACTCAAAACTTACCATGAAACTACATGTGTATTTTCTGGGTAAAAATTTGGTAATTTCTCTCTGTTACACAATTGTTACCCAGAAAATACAAATTGTAGTTTCATGGTAAGTTTTGAGTTTTCCCCCTGTAATTACATAGTATTTACATTGTAATTACCCGCTTTTTACATTTTAGGTACCATGTAATTTCTCTCTGTTACCCAGTTGTTACCCAGAAAGTGCATAGTAAATACTGTACCGTAAAATAAAGCGTTACCATGAAGGAAATCTAATACCCCATTCTTCTTCTCAACGCCCCCCAAGTGCTCCCTAAAGCCCCCTGGGGGGATGTAGAGACCCCGTTGAGAAACACTACTCTACACTCCGTCAGTAGAGTCACAGAGGAACACATGAACAACTCCACCAAGTGTGTGTGTGTGTGTGTGTGTGTGTGTGTGTGTGTGTGTGTGTGTGTGTGTGTGTGTGTGTGTGTGTGTGTGTGTGTGTGTGTGTGTGTGTGTCTGTGTGTCTGTGTGTGTGTGTGTGTGTGTGTGTGTGTGAAGGGGGGGGGGATTACACACGTTAACAGTAAACTGATACAACCCCTCACAAACCCCAACATACACACACACACACACACACACACACACACACACACACACACACACACACACACACACACACACACACACACACACACACACACACACACACACACACACACAATTTCATAGATGTAACTGAACACATACCGTCAAGAAGAATAACTTGAAACCATGTCTTCACACCCCTCAGGCGATGTCCACAGCTGTAGTCTCCAGCCTCCTCAGTGGTGATGTTGGTGATGTGGAGGGAACAGTCAGGCAGCAGACTGAGTCTTCCAGCTCGCTCAGGGGGCACGTCTGGCCAGATCTTCCTCCAGGGTTTATCATGTGACCACTCATACCATTCCACAGAGGAGCAGTTTGGACCCCCCACACCGTCACCAGGCAGGATGGCTGTTCCTCCCACACTGGCATATATGACACCTGTAGATGATACAAACAGTGCTGAGGGTGAGATAAGTCTTGGATGAGAGACGTCATATGTACATGTGTGTGTGTGTGTGTGTGTGTGTGTGTGTGTGTGTGTGTGTGTGTGTGTGTGTGTGTGTGTGTGTGTGTGTGTGTGTGTGTGTGTGTGTGTGTGTGTCTGAGAGAAACAGTGAACGGAGGGGAGGGGGGTGCACACATTGACAGGAAACTGATACAACCAGCACACACACAAACACACACACACAAACACACACACACACACACACACACACACACACACACACACACACACACACACACACACACACACACACACACTATATGACACACAACAGCTCCTCCAACTAGTATATTGAGAAACACTACTCCACCCTCCACCAATACAGTCACAGAGAAACAAATAAACAACTCCTCCAAGTGTGTGTTTGTGTGTGTGTGTGTGTGTGAATGCCAATATGGTCCAGCTGCGTCTTGTCCAGCTAATACCGCTACGCCCATTCCTTCTTACTAGACCGCCCTCACAGTAACGCCCCTTTGGCTGTTCAAGTTTCTGAAGTCAGTGACATGCAGCCGAATGACAACACAAGCGCCGCGCGGGACTTTTTAAAACGACTGAATGGATTTCGCTGCAGCGATCACTCAACTGTCGGTAAGATTTCGATATAAATGCATGAATATACATAACGGTTACTTTACGAGTTGACTTTCAGCCGGAGGGCGAACATTTAACCACCTCGGCCAACCAACTAGCGGTTTTGGCTAATGTTTTTTTAGCTTCAAGGCAAGCTAACAGGCCGCCCTTCGTAAGTTTGTTTCAGATGTTGTGTGTGTATTTGTCATAATGTACAGTACTAAGTTATGGGCAGACAAAGCAACTATTATTCCTGTGTAATTACCATTCTTGTGACTACTTCACTGCATATATTAAGAAGGAAACTGCCTTTGGTTCCCACATATGAACATCTGTTGCCCTTCATACCCCACTACAGGCTTCACTGCCTGGGAAATCTGTGCTAGTTTACTACGGTATTTCCAACCTGGTAGCTAGCTAGCCAGCCTGGTCAGAATGGACAAATGCAGCACATCTCAGAATCTTGTTACGAGCGAGGCAAATGTGAATGGAGTAGCCTACATTGTTATGTGTAAGGTAAGACGTTAACATGACAAGGGTGAGATGAAGGATATAAGGGCTAGCCAGACTAGAATAAAAGTTGACTAGGCCTACTACGAAAAGTTCATTCATAAACGTTTTGACGGTCTTTCGAATGGTTATCGGATTGTGTGCTTGCTTGCTTAAATATCAGTAAGTTCGCCACAAAGTGATCACGAAATGATCTCCGTATTAATAACAGTTTCGTGGTTTGTTACTCGTTTGAATAAACGTATAGTTTTGACATCCCTTTCAAATGACACACGGATGTTTAAAATGTTTGTTGTACCACGAGCTGTCACGAAATGATGCTGTATTTCCCCTTAAACAAACTGTAGATGACCCTGTCTAACTCACCCATCCGTTTGTTTATTTTGAGTCATATCATTATTTGAATCACAGAAATGGACTTCATCTGATTTATTCATGGACATTTTATGCATTTAAAGATGGACTTTTACTGATCTTCTTTGCATTACCGAAAGGACTTTTATTTTGATAACGTGCTTTGCACTGGACTGCTCAGAGGGAAAAGGACTGGTTGAGGCAAAGCCACGGACTGAGAAGAAAGCCAGGTTTTGAATGCCTCGCTGATAGGGCACAAAGCTCTTACGTTGTCGAGCGTTATTTTTGTTAATAGTGTACTCCTACTAAGTTTATGTATGTGTAAGGTTTATGCGGATATGTTTACTTCGGTTTGATTTTAATAAATACCGCCTTGACACCAGTTTTTGAGCCGACTAGACCATCTATCAGCGGAGGTAGTTACAGTAAGAGCTTTCCCCCCACCGAGTTTCCACTAGACTACTACGAGATGACGACAAGCTAAGAAGAATGAGAGCTAATCATCCGACGGGTTAACATCGACCACGGCGCGGAGCTCCTCGACTCATGCGGACAGGCGAGAGGGAGCACCGGGACACTAGGCAGCAGGGCACTACGGGCAG
Source organism: Engraulis encrasicolus (assembly GCF_034702125.1). Taxonomy (NCBI): domain Eukaryota; kingdom Metazoa; phylum Chordata; class Actinopteri; order Clupeiformes; family Engraulidae; genus Engraulis; species Engraulis encrasicolus. The sequence goes on along the minus strand of NW_026945493.1, from coordinate 34,156 downwards.
CAGGCGGAAACTTGGTGGATGGTCAGACATGGCTGGCAGGTTTGAGTGAACATAGAGGATCGCTTCTGCAACGTTTTGGTAACGTGAGTATTGTACAGTCTACGGACAGCAACGTGACCTGTGATAGAAAGACATTCCGTCTCCAACTTAACTACAGTGGATTCTGAAGAGACTACGCGCGCACACCAAAAAAAAAAAAAAAAAAAACGGTTCTTTTTCGGTGCATGGACACTTAAAGCTACCCCTTTCTACTGTCATATGGGCTTGATGCAACTACTGTGATTTATATGTTGTGGCGTTTGACTTAACATTCAAGCTGGGGTTGTCTAAGTTAATTGTCACATTGATATGCCTATTTCCTCAGTCTATTGGAATGTATTTCTACAAATTTACCATTTACTGTTACTGTGATGATTCATGTGTTTTGCATGCAAGTTAAAGGTATCTAAAATGTCTCAGTTTAACTCAGCGGATTTAGACTTGGGTTCAAAGGAGCTTGAATGCAATGCTGATATTGATGGTAAAGTAGATGGTGATGGTGAAGTAGAGTTAGAGGAGGGTCAAACGGTAGAACAGACGTTAACTGACATAGAAAATCCAACCAAACATGTACAAACTGAGGACCAAGGCCCACGGCGCTCAGAGCGTGATCGTGTCCCTACTGAAAAAATGCGCGCCTATCAGGAAGAAGAGGCAAAGAAAAGGGAGGGAAAATTCCTCGGCGCTTATCAAAATTGGAAGGTTGAGGTTCGAAACACACGTGATCAGCTAAAAGCAGACATTAATACAACTCAAATAGCCATTCTTGTAGAGGTGCTAGACGAAGCAAAGAATAACATGATAAAACTGTATGAGGAGATAAGGCAACTCGTCACACCTATGCCTGATATAAGGCGGCGCATGGATGCTTGTGAAGCTGTCACAGCTGACATAATCAAAATAGCCTACGATAGAATAGCTGGCCTCGATGAGTTTGACGCGGTAAAGGAACGAAATCGCCTTCATGCTCTACTTGATTGTGACTATGCCCATTCCATCTACGGGTCTGCTGTGTCTGAAATTAGCCAACACTCAAATGCATCCGTCTTAGCAGTCAAACGAGCTGATGCTGCTGCAGAAGTTGCAGCCAAGGAAGCAGAATACGAAGTGATGCTACAGGAAAGACAGTACAAAGAAAAAATACAGGAATTAGAGGAACAACACAAAAAGGCTCTTCAATCTGAAAGAAACAAATTAGAGCAGTTAAAGGCAGAAAAAGACTTGAAAGCAGCCCACGCTAAATTAAGAGTTTATACACAAGAATCGGAAAGAGAAATGAATACCCTACCCCTTGATGCTTGTGCTGACATTAAACCTAAACAGGAGGCAATTACAACTCAAAGTAAACCCAACATTCCAAAACCAAAACTGGAAACGGTTACAACCCAACGTAAACCTAACGTTCAAAGCCCATCGGATGAGTCTACACTCTCTTTGGCACAAGCTCTTCAGGATAGCTTAGCCTTAAGCAGACTACCAACGCCGGAGCCTTCAGTGTTCACTGGAGACCCAATCCAGTTCATAGAGTGGAAATCCTCCTTCATGGCCCTAATTGATCAGAAAAACATCTCTGCTGCTGACAAACTTTTCTATCTTAAGAAATATGTGAGTGGATCCGCTCGCAAAACACTTGAGGGTGCATTCTACAGAAATGACAAAGACGCGTACCTCGATGCTTGGAACAGACTGGAGACCCGCTATGGACAGCCATTTATGCTACAAAAGGCTTTCAGAGACAGACTGTCCCATTGGCAGAGAATCAACCCAAAGGATGCATGTGGTCTGAGAGAATTCTCCGATTTTCTCACTGCCTGTCAAGATGCAATGCCTCATGTGAAAGGTTTACAGATCTTAAATGATTGTCAAGAAAACCAAAAACTTGTACAGAAATTACCAGACTGGGCCATATCTAGGTGGAATAGACAAGTCACACAAACCTTGAGTAAATCCCAAGAATATCCCTCTTTCCGAGAATTTGCTGAATTTGTGGCTTTAGAAGCGGAAATAGCTTGCAACCCCGTTACCTCGTTCTATGCCCTTCATTCACCCGAAACCCTGACCGAAAAACGAAACTTAAGAGACAATGGAGGGAGAGTTAGGGTGCTAAGTACACAGACAAACAACGAACAAAACACTGAAAAGGGTAGTGCGAAGCTGCCGTGCGCGTTTTGCCAAGAAGATAATCATCAGCTGCCCGGTTGTGTCAAATTCATCACTAAAGATTTAGAAGAACGCAAGAAATTTGTTCGAGAAGGAAAGCTTTGTTATGGGTGTCTACGGGCCGGGCACATAGCGAAGGAGTGCCGTTTCAGACATACGTGCAGCACTTGCAAAGGCAAACACCCTACTAGCTTACACGATGACAACTATGTGAAGTCTATACCAGTAGTAAATTCAGACCGAGTGCAAGACGAGGCACGTGCCACGGCGCTAAATGTAGCTACAAGCCAGAGTACCAGCACATCCATGATTGTCCCAGTATGGGTGTCCACAAAGAGCAATCCATGCAACGAAAGGCTGGTGTATGCGCTACTTGATACACAGAGCGACACCACCTTCATTGATCAAACAGTTAGCGATTCCCTTCAAGCAGAGTCTTGCCCAGTCAAACTAAAGCTAACCACCATGCTAGGTAAAGACAAGGTTCTACAGAGTTGCAGAGTGACTGGCCTTCAGGTGAGAAGCTACAGTTCAGACTCCTACATCGATCTACCACCAACCTACACAAAGGACTACATACCAGTGAATCGGACCCACATTCCCACATGCGACACAGCCAAATACTGGAATCACCTCGCAGCCATTGCAAAGGAAATGCCACCCCTTCAGGACTGTGATGTCGGTCTATTGATAGGCTACAACTGCTCAAGGGCAATGGCCCCGCGAAAGGTGATTGTAGGAAAAGATGAGGAACCTTATGGTATATATACAGATCTGGGTTGGAGCATAGTGGGTCATTCACCAGCGCACCTTGGTGTGTCCCAAGCAAGTGGCATATGCCATCGCATAGCGGTCAAAGAGCTCCCGGCTATCACTCCTATGGATGCTATTCGTGTCTTGGAAACCGACTTCAAAGATGTCAGTGAAGATGGTAAAAAGGTGTCCCAGGATGACATCCTCTTCATCAACAAAATGAAAGAAAACATAAAGAAAAACAGTCAAGGTCACTATGAAATGCCCCTGCCATTTAAGGAAAGGCCCACACTACCAGACAACATACAGCTCGCCACAGCCAGACTCAATCACTTGAGAAGAAAGCTGTCCAAAGACAAAACCCTACATCAACATTACACAAACTTCATGAGAGAGATTATAGACAGGGGAGATGCAGAGGAGACCAAGGAAATCGGTGTTGAGGGAGAGAGTTGGTACTTACCCCACCACGGCGTGTATCATTCAAAGAAGCCGGGAAAGCTGCGCGTGGTCTTTGACTGTTCCGCGAAACACGCGAATACATGTCTAAATGATCATTTACTCCAAGGGCCAGACATGATTAACAATCTGAACGGCATTCTCATTAGATTTCGTCAGCACCCCGTAGCGCTGATGTGTGACGTCGAGAAGATGTTCCACCAATTTCACGTTGAAGAAGCAGACAGAAATTACCTGCGCTTTCTCTGGTGGAAGAACGGCGAGATAGACAGAAAACCAGACGTGTTCCGCATGAAAGTCCATCTCTTTGGTGCCACTTCGTCGCCTGCATGCGCGAACTACGGATTGAAACACCTTGCTCAAGAATACAGTAGTGACTACCCTCTTGGCGCACAATTTGTGATCAGGAACTTCTACGTCGATGATGGGGTCACTAGCGTTGCGAGCACAAAAGATGCAATCAGGCTAGCTACAGAAGCAAGAATGCTCTGTGCCAAGGGTGGTCTTCGACTGCATAAGTTCATGTCCAACGATGCTGCTGTTATGGAGAGCCTCCCTCCGTCGGAGCGAGCTGAAGTAAAGAATGTTGACTTTGCCTCTGATGACATTCTCTTAGATCGAACTTTGGGTATCCAGTGGCAAAGAGAATCTGACAACTTCAAGTTCAGAATCCATGTTCAAGAACAGTCAGCTACGAGACGCAACATTCTGTCGACAGTAGCTTCTGTGTATGACCCCCTCGGGTTCATTGCACCTGTACTGTTAAATGGCAAACGAATCCTGCAAGAAATGTGTAAGAATGGCGCCAACTGGGATGAACCCTTACCTTTTTCACTTACGCCTCGGTGGGAGCTTTGGAAAGGGGATCTCACCAACTTACAGGACATTAGTATACCCCGCTGCTACGCACCTGCTGATTTCGGAGAAATTGTGAGAGCAGAATTGCACCATTTCTCAGACGCAAGTGTAACCCAGGTCATCCGCTCGTGGAGTCATACCGTCGCCATGGGAACCGAGTACGCTCGTGGGGCTGTTTACATTCTTCGAAAGACTTTCCGTTTGTCCTCGTCTACTGAAACTGATTTAAGCTCCTGCCGATAAAATATACCATTCAATAGTGTTTTATTGCCAGTCATCTTTGCGCTAAAAGTGTTTACTTACTCCACTGGTGGAGTGAAGAGCCGTGAACGTCGCAGGTTTTTAAACCGTGAAGATTATTTGTAAGTATCTTTCAACACTGTATGGCTAGTCGGTCGCTAGCATTTTACATAGCAACCAAACGTTACGGTTAGCAACATAATGATCCGTTTATAACTTCATGTCTCTTGTGTTCATAAAAACAAAAGCGTTGAAGACCGGATTGGCGTCCGAGTGTCCGAGTCCAAACCCAGTGTGTTTCTTTCCACGTCGATATCTGGTGAGTGATTAATTTAGTTTTAAAAGCAGTCATGGGGCTCTACTATACCGCATTGCACTTAGCTTCACTTCAATTGTTCTGAATGTATGGAAGCGTTCTGTATTATAATGTGTGTGTTATATGTATGTATTTACATCTTGAAGAGAACCGATTTTAATGTTGTTTTGGCCTGTACAGGCCGGGTCTTTTGTATGGATCGATTGATGCTGTGCAAGTGAATTCAGCTGCTGTGCGATCGCCTTCAAGTACCACCGTGAAGGCGAACCCCAACAGCTGTGGCGAGCCTGGCCTTCAGATAAGAACTGTTGATATAACTGAATGAATGAGATTCTTTTCTTTTGTTTTGTTTTCTTTTCTTCTTCTTTTGTAATACACTGTATTCAACATTTCATGCTATAAGCTTAGCTTCTATTACCTGTCCTATTTAAATATTTCTATCTACTCACCCGGGTGATTTGGCCTAGTTGTCTATTGGAACATATCTGGTGAATGTAGTTGCCGATTTAACCGTCTGCAACATATATTTTTATTTTTAATTATTTATTTTATTTGAATCTGCAGATTCTGTTTTGTTTATCTGATTGTTGTTTGTTTATGTCCATCTTATTGGACAGATAGCCTACTACACTAAGTTATTCACTCACCAATTTATGAAATATTAATACTCCCTTACTTATCATCTTGATTATTCTTAATACAATATTTCTAACTTACAAACTCCGTCTGTGTGTGTTTTGCTTTTGCTCTGTGTTGGTACACTCCTTTCTTTAGTAGCGAGCCTAGGTTTTATTGATGCGCAACGCAAGCCCAGAGGGTAAAGACAATATTTTTATTATATTGTTTAGTGTAATAGTTAGAAGTAGGTTACAATTCTGGCGAGAGCCTGCCAGGAGAGAGCAGTGTACCAACAAGAGTAAAACAAACCAACTACAATCAGGGTAGAATAATGGAGATAGTAATGAGCGAACAGATTGATGTCCCAAATTCTGTTATTGTCACCGGATTAACCCACACGGAAATAGATGAAGAGGTAGGAAATCACCTAAAACAGTACGGTTCAATAAATAGAATACTAACTATTGATAACCAAAGATCAGAGTTTCATCTCTGCTCCATTGTAGAGTACGCCTATAACACTGCAATGCACACATTAAGACCCTCACTTCCGCTAGTCTTCGAAAGTTCAGCTGACGCAAACATTATTTTTTCTGTACGCTCTTTAGACAGTGTTTACACTAGTACCGCCAGTAGTAACGCTACCAAGGGCTACCTCGAGGAACTGCAAGCCATTGCCAATAAGAGTGGAAGGTCTTTTGAACTGGTGCTCCAAGAAGAGCTTATGAAGATGCAAAGAGGAAAAGATGTGTCTATCCCTGCCATTAGTAGAGAGTCCAAGAATATAGAAGTGCCATCCATGCAGCAACCCTCCCTCCTGCTGGGACCAGTGTCACCTGAATTGGTTAAGACCTTGCCAACAGTGTTGCCACCGTCTCCTTCAATTCACCATGGTCAGGTTGGATCGAGGGCATTTACACAAGCATCACCAACACATGCTGTTTCCCTGCCGCGTCAGACTACCATGAGGAGACCACAGTCATTGCCCTCAACTATAACAATTAACAACCCGTCACCATCTGCTATGTTGACAACCGCCCTATCTTCTCAACTGCTTGTCAACTTAAACCACCGCCAAGGCCCTCTGCTGAACAAAGACAGAGGCGACTGTGAGACAGCTGCAGTGATGCCCCCAGCCATTACGATGAATGATGTGAATCCACCTGCTGTACAGCGTATGGTTGTCGAGCATGTAGTGCGTACCAACGAAGCTCTAGCTCCAATGCCATCCTCCTTCCGTCTCAGACCCTTCTCCGGGAAAATTCCACGTCCAAACAGTGAACTTGACTATGAAACCTGGAGGGCAAATGTTGATTTGATCTTAACCGATCCATCCATGTCTGACCTGCATAGGACACGGAAAATCCTAGACAGCCTATTGCCCCCAGCCACTGACGTCATTAGACATGTCAACCCCCATGCCTTGCCATCAGTGTACCTTCAGCTGTTAGATTCAGTCTATGGCTCAGTAGAGGATGGAGATGAGCTGCTGGCGAAGTTCATGGTGACGCTGCAAGACCGCAATGAAAAGCCATCCCATTACTTAAACCGTCTACAAATCGCCTTGAGTGCTGTAGTCAGGCGAGGTGGCATTTCAGAGACTGAATGGGACCGTTACCTCCTAAAGCAGTTCTGTCGAGGATGCTGGAATAATGTGCTGATCTCTGCTCAGAACGAAAAACTGCAGTACCACTGACTTTCACTGACCTGGTTTTACTCATCAGAACGGAAGAGGATAAACAAGCCAGCAAGCAGAATCGCATGACACACAAGCAGAGTCCTGCCACTCCAAAGATGAGAGCTACAACACAACAGCTCACAGCCTGCAATTTCCCCACAATCGAAACAGAGATCACTGAAGCAGAATCTTTGAGGAGGCAGATTGATCAGATGCAAGCACAGATTGCTGTCATGCAGACTACAACACCGTGTAAAGTCAAAAGCAAGCATTCTGAAGACACTGAAATGAACATCTTGAAAAGGCAGATTGCTGATGTTAAGGCACAGATTGCAGATATGAGAGTAGTTCAAGAAGCCCACAATGACCATCTAGAGTCAGCTGAAGTGAAAGCAATGAGACATGAGCTTGCCATTCTACATGCACAAGCACAGGTGAAGCCCCCACAGAATTTGAACCATCAGTCAACATTGCCCATGCATGCTAGAGACTTCTCCGTGACGGCACGACAACCATCTGGCAGGGCTGGAACCAGGCACCCAAATTCAGAGCTGACAGCGAGAGGCAGACCTAGGCCATGGTATTGCTTCCGATGTGGAGAGGATGCTCATCTGGCCAGCAACTGTATGAGCGAACCAAATCCTCCTCTGGTTGAAGAAAAACGACGACTGCTGAAGGAGAAGCAAGAGCGATGGGACCAGCAAAACGAGATCACTGGAAACCGTCAGTTAAACTTCTAGGAGCCCCTGTTGCAGGGCAGACAGGGACTGAAGGCAAAATAAAGAGCCCTAGAAATTCCAGAAGAGTAGTTAGCAAATCTAGTAATGTTAATACCACTTACCCCATCTCCACACCAAAGCTAGTCGGAACCAAATGCACTGCACAAGTCACAATTGATGGTCACAAAGTTAATTGTCTATTAGACACCGGGTCCCAGGTGACCACTATCCCACTGTCCTTTTTCAAGAGTCATCTGTCCCATCATAATCTGAAGCTGCTGAAAGATCTTTTGGATGTAGAATTGCAGATAGAAGGAGCCAATGGAGAGGCTGTTCCTTACCTTGGGTATGTGGAAGTAAACCTTTTGTTCCCAGAGGAGTTCTTGGGGAAAGAGATTGCGGTCCCTACGCTGGCATTAGTGGTTCCTGATATGAACAGTGTGCCCCAAGTCCTCATTGGCACAAATTCACTGGATGTCCTCTACTCCAACTTTGTGGAAGACCACGATTGCCGACCTCAATCTTTCCTCCCGGGATATAAAGTCATCTTGAAAGTCCTTGAAGCACGGCAACGGCAAACCAGTACTGGAGTACTGGGATGTGTCAGGATGCAAACCGAAGTTTCTGCGGTAGTACCAGCCGGTCAAACCATTGTCATGGGGGGGAAAATCCATATGAACAGTGCTCACGCTGACAGATTTGTTGTCGTAGAGGCTTCCTCTAAGTCCTCTCTTCCTAGAGGACTGCTAGTTGCTAACACCCTGAACAGCCTCCCTGTCAAGCATTCATGTTCTATGTCAATCTTGCTGAAGAATGAGACACAACACGATATAACCATTCCTCCAAGAGCAGTGTTAGCAGAGATCCATGCTGTTCAGCAAGTGACCGGACCCGAATCATCCACTCTCTTGCCCGTTGCTGACTTAAAACCAATGGAGTTTGATTTCGGTGAGTCTCCCTTACCCCCAGAGTGGAAAGAGCGAGTAACAAGATTGCTCAATAGCATGCCTGAGGTCTTTTCACAACACGACATGGACTTTGGTCATACGGATAAAGTTAAACACCGTATTAAGCTAAGTGACGAGACCCCCTTCAAGCATCGGCCTAGGCCCATCCATCCACAAGATGTAGACGCTGTTAAGAAACATCTAAATGAGCTGTTGGAGTCTGGTGTCATTCGTGAATCTGAGTCCCCCTTTGCATCCCCTATAGTAGTTGTTAAGAAGAAAAATGGATCAGTGCGACTCTGTATTGACTTCAGAAAACTCAACTCACAGACTATAAAAGATGCCTATGCTTTGCCAAATCTTGAAGAGGTGTTCTCATTGCTCAATGGATCTAAGTGGTTCTCAGTCCTTGACCTTAAATCAGGTTATTACCAAGTAGAGATGGAAGAAGCTGATAAGCAAAAGACAGCATTTGTGTGCCCTCTCGGCTTTTGGGAATTCAACAGAATGCCACAAGGAGTTACTAATGCGCCAAGTACGTTTCAAAGGCTAATGGAACGCTGCATGGGAGATCTCAACCGTAAGGAGGCACTAGTCTTCATTGATGACCTCATAATCTTTTCTGATACTTTGGAAGAGCATGAGTCAAGACTACTCCAAGTCCTCAAGCGATTGAAAGAGTATGGGTTGAAATTGTCATCAGAAAAATGCAAGTTTTTCCAGACCTCAGTAAAGTACCTTGGTCATATCGTTTCACAGCATGGGGTTGAGACCGATCCACAAAAAATTGAGGCACTAACAACCTGGCCAGTACCTGGAAATCTAAAAGAGCTGCGCTCTTTCCTTGGTTTCTCCGGATACTACAGACGATTTGTGAAGGATTATTCTAAGATCATTAAACCCCTCAATGACCTCACTGCTGGTTACCCACCTCTAAAGAAGCCTGATAAGGGAAAAACAACTGCCCGTTACTTCTACCCATCTGAATCCTTTGGCAAGAGATGGACTCCACAATGCCAGGAAGCTTTTGAGAACATCATTAACAAGCTCACTACAGCACCTGTTCTGGGGTTTGCCGATCCTAAGCTCCCATACATCCTTCACACAGATGCAAGCACCACAGGCCTCGGTGCAGTGTTGTATCAAGAACAGGATGGGCAAATGAAGGCTATTGCTTTTGCAAGTAGAGGACTATCTAGGAGTGAAGCTAAATACCCTGCTCATAAATTAGAATTTCTCGCTCTCAAGTGGGCTGTTACTGTTAAGTTCAGTGATTATCTATATGGTACTGATTTCACCGTGGTCACTGACAGTAATCCTCTAACTTACATTCTGACGTCAGCTAAACTGGATGCCACAAGTTATAGATGGTTGTCTGCTCTATCAACATACAGCTTCAAGCTTCAGTATAGAGCAGGGGCTCAAAACCAAGACGCAGATGGAGTTTCGCGTCGTAGTCATGGAGAGCTTCAGGATGACATTGCGTCAAGAAAAGAACGTGAAAGGATTAAGCAGTTCACTCTACACTGTCTCAAAGATCAAGAAAGCCCAAGCGTTGTTCTCCCTGACGCCATAAAAGCCATCTGCGAGAGGCATGATGTTCAGTGGTCACATGAGAGTGCTACACACCTTAATCCATCTGTTACACTTGTGGAATCACTTGCTATCCACTCTGATGCTCTACCCAGAGGGTTCCAGCAGGAAGATGACCATGGACTTCCTGTGATCGGTAAATGGACTGAGGACGAGATGAGAGAAGCCCAAAGAGATGACCCTGAACTCAGAATCATCATTGAGCATAAGGAGTCGGGAGACATGCCATCTCCCTCACTGAGGCGGGAGCTTCCAGACCTTGCCCTGTGGCTCCGAGGATGGAATCGATTACAGATGAAGAATGGAGTGTTGTACAGGACCAGACAAGAGCATGGACAAGTCACACATCAGCTGGTACTACCAAGTCAACTCAGAGCCACAGTCTTAACCCTCTGAGGTCTAAGGCTTTTCAGAGGCTTTTAGGCTGCTCGCACCACCTTAACATTTTCAAGTATTTTCATTTCATATATATATATTTGGGACCTGGAAGGTCTGGGGTTTCTAATGGTGTGACTTATATGTTTCAATGACAAAAACTCACAGAGTTACAGATTTGTTTTTGGAGACACATTGCCCTCTGAAGGGCACTCGGACCTCAGAGGGTTAAGAAGTCTTCATGATGATCTAGGTCATCTAGGCATAGAGCGCACTGACGATCTAGTAAGATCAAGGTTTTATTGGCCCAGAATATCTCTGTGTGTAGAACACAAGATCAAAACTTGCGAGCGCTGTGTGCGCCGAAAGAAGGCAACTGAAAGAGCAGCCCCTTTGGTAAACATCAAGACCAGCAGGCCGCTGGAGTTGGTCTGCATGGACTTCTTATCCTTGGAGCCCGACCAAAGTAACACCAAAGATATATTAGTCCTGACAGACCACTTCACCAAGTATGCAGTTGCAGTACCAACGCGAAATCAGAAAGCGCAGACCGTGGCCAAGTGCTTATGGGAGAACTTCCTAGTACATTATGGCTTTCCCGAGAAACTTCTGAGTGACCAGGGTCCTGATTTTGAATCTCACACCATTAAAGAGTTGTGTTCCCTTGCTGGTATTCAGAAGATTAGAACTACCCCCTATCATCCCAGGGGAAATCCAGTAGAACGATTCAATCGCACTCTCCTTCAGATGTTGGGCACCTTGGAGAACAAAGACAAGTGTCGTTGGAAAGAGTTTGTCAAACCCCTTGTGCATGCCTATAATTGCACTCGGAATGACGTAACTGGCTTTAGTCCCTATGAGCTGATGTTTGGAAGACAGCCTCGACTGCCAGTTGATCTGGCATTTGGACTACACACAAACAGTCAACCTAAGTCCCACTCCCAGTATGTGCATGATCTGAAAGACCGTTTAGAGGAGAGTTACCGTGTTGCCACTGAGAATTTCACAAAGATTGCTGACCGTAATAAACTTCGCTTCGACCGAAGAGTAGTTGAATCCTGTCTTGAACCAGGTGATCGTGTCCTCGTAAGGAATGTGAGGCTCAGAGGGAAACACAAGTTAGCTGACAAATGGGAGGCAGATGTCCACGTGGTAGTCAGACGAGCAGGTGACTTACCTGTATATACAGTCAAGCCAGAGAACAAGGAGGGTCCGTCACGCACACTACATCGCGACCTGTTACTGCCGTGTGGATTCTTACCGGTGTCTGAACCTGAGGCCACTCCGGGTCCAAGGCAGAGCAATAGGCCGAGGACGCGAAGGCAGTCCAGGATGGAGACCCAGGTGGCGGATGATGCCTCTTACTCTGAGGATGACGATCACTACTTCTATCCATCCAGAGAAATGCTGAATGCCGACCTGAGTGAAGCAAGAGTCTTGACCCGGCCAGATGAAGTACAATTGATGGAAGAACAGATCAGAGATGTTAATCATCCAACGCCTTCTCTTACTCAGGGACCCCTCGCTCCTGCCAACCTGTCTGAGAGGACCACAAGCTCTGCCGTTAGACCATCATTTGAAGGAAATGGATCCATCTCTGATCTAGAGAGGTCAACACAAGCTCCTGTGGAGCCTATGCCAATCGAAAGAGATGCGCTACTTGCTACCAGGTATGGTGTTCTAGATGAGCACAATGTTCTTCCCAGACGCTCCCAAAGATGCAGAGAACAGCCTGAAAGACTACAGTACGACCAGTTCGGAATCCCCTCACTGTCCAGAGTATGATAACAGGTACGAGCATGTCACAGGCTCAGAGCACACCCCAGTCTTCCATTTTTTTATGTGGTGCTGGCCGCACTCATTTTGCGCCTGCTTGGCTTGGATTGTCTATTTTTGTCAGCTCACGCTTTATTTCATTTCCGGGTGGATATCCCAGGAGGGGGCTCTCTGAAGTCTCGAGCTGGGTAGGCCACTGAAGCTTCGGAGATATTCAGGTTTTCTTTTCCTGTTTTCAGATTAGACAGTGTAGTTGGACAATCCTTGCCTGTTCTAGCCACATGTTCCCCTTTTTGTGTGTGTGTGTGCACTGTGAATGCCATTCTGTGATTAGGTTACGCCCTTAACAACCTGCTGTTGTCTTAATGCAACAGATCTCACTCCGAAAAGGTTCTGGCTGTGCAGATTCCTCAGGTAGCCCACTTAGGTGTAACGGGACGTACACACCTTTAGGGGGGGAGGGTGTAACCCAGGTCATCCGCTCGTGGAGTCATACCGTCGCCATGGGAACCGAGTACGCTCGTGGGGCTGTTTACATTCTTCGAAAGACTTTCCGTTTGTCCTCGTCTACTGAAACTGATTTAAGCTCCTGCCGATAAAATACACCATTCAATAGTGTTTTATTGCCAGTCATCTTTGCGCTAAAAGTGTTTACTTACTCCACTGGTGGAGTGAAGAGCCGTGAACGTCGCAGGTTTTTAAACCGTGAAGATTATTTGTAAGTATCTTTCAACACTGTATGGCTAGTCGGTCGCTAGCATTTTACATAGCAACCAAACGTTACGGTTAGCAACATAATGATCCGTTTATAACTTCATGTCTCTTGTGTTCATAAAAACAAAAGCGTTGAAGACCGGATTGGCGTCCGAGTGTCCGAGTCCAAACCCAGTGTGTTTCTTTCCACGTCGATATCTGGTGAGTGATTAATTTAGTTTTAAAAGCAGTCATGGGGCTCTACTATACCGCATTGCACTTAGCTTCACTTCAATTGTTCTGAATGTATGGAAGCGTTCTGTATTATAATGTGTGTGTTATATGTATGTATTTACATCTTGAAGAGAACCGATTTTAATGTTGTTTTGGCCTGTACAGGCCGGGTCTTTTGTATGGATCGATTGATGCTGTGCAAGTGAATTCAGCTGCTGTGCGATCGCCTTCAAGTACCACCGTGAAGGCGAACCCCAACAGCTGTGGCGAGCCTGGCCTTCAGATAAGAACTGTTGATATAACTGAATGAATGAGATTCTTTTCTTTTGTTTTGTTTTCTTCTTCTTTTGTAATACACTGTATTCAACATTTCATGCTATAAGCTTAGCTTCTATTACCTGTCCTATTTAAATATTTCTATCTACTCACCCGGGTGATTTGGCCTAGTTGTCTATTGGAACATATCTGGTGAATGTAGTTGCCGATTTAACCGTCTGCAACATATATTTTTATTTTTAATTATTTATTTTATTTGAATCTGCAGATTCTGTTTTGTTTATCTGATTGTTGTTTGTTTATGTCCATCTTATTGGACAGATAGCCTACTACACTAAGTTATTCACTCACCAATTTATGAAATATTAATACTCCCTTACTTATCATCTTGATTATTCTTAATACAATATTTCTAACTTACAAACTCCGTCTGTGTGTGTTTTGCTTTTGCTCTGTGTTGGTACACTCCTTTCTTTAGTAGCGAGCCTAGGTTTTATTGATGCGCAACGCAAGCCCAGAGGGTAAAGACAATATTTTTATTATATTGTTTAGTGTAATAGTTAGAAGTAGGTTACATAAGCACAATGGGATACGGCCAATGCTCATATTTAAGACTCAGCAACAAAAAGGGGAAAATCCACTGCGCTCTTGTCTTTGCGAAATCTAGAGTAGCCCCCCTGAAAGTGACTACTATTCCCAGATTAGAGCTAACAGCCGCAGTCACCTCTGTCAAGGCAAGCACGTTGTTTAAATCTGAGTTAGAATATGAAATTTCAGATGAAATTTTCTGGACAGACTCCAAAGTAGTGCTTGGATATGTCAATAATGATGCACGACGCTTCCATGTGTTCGTCGCAAACAGAGTGGAAAGAATACACCTTAGCTCAAAACCACATCAATGGAAATACATCCCCACAGATGAGAATCCAGCGGACCACGCCTCCAGGGGCTTGTCAGTTAAAGAGATGTTGGCCTCTAACTGGTTCTCTGGACCCACATTTCTGTGGAAGGAGCAGATTGCTTTCCCTGCTGACACCCCGCCAGAATTGTCAGTTGGCGATCCAGAGGTAAAGGTAGCTCGAGTCCTAAGCGTAAACAGTAGGCCGACTGATCAGTCTAGTTTACCTGACCGGTTGTCCAAATTTTCCTCTTGGTCCCGCGCCACCAGAGCTGTCGCTCGTCTCCTGAGATGGATAAACAAAAACAAAGGAAACCACCTCACCACTGTTACTGAAAGAAGGAAGGCAGAGCGTGTCATAGTCAAGGCCGTACAAAGAGAGGCTTATGAGAATGAAATGAGCATAATAAGCCAAGGAAAGAATGTGCCTCAAAACAATGAGCTGTGTACCCTTGACCCCTTCATAGGTGAAGATGGCGTGCTCATGGTGGGAGGGAGGCTGGACAACTCCTCTTCTTCATATACCTTCAAACACCCCATGGTATTGCCTAAGAGTCACCCTATAACCAAAATGATTATTGCGGACTGTCATGAAAAGGTCAAACATCAAGGCAAAGGATTCTCAATGAATGAGATAAGATCAAATGGATTCTGGATACCAGGCTTGAACAAGGTAGTGGCGTCTTACATTCAGAAGTGTGTTATTTGCAGGAAACAGAGGAGGCCCACTGAAGAGCAGAGAATGGCTGATCTGCCAGCATCAAGAGTAGACCCCTCTCCACCGTTCAGCTATTGTGGAATGGACTGTTTTGGCCCTTATCTTGTTCAGCAAGGGCGTAGCACTCACAAGAGGTATGGCCTCCTTTTCACATGCTTTTGTTCCCGTGCCGTACACATTGAGATGCTGACTGACTTATCCACAGATTCCTTTATCAATGGGCTGCGGTGCTTTATCTCAATACGAGGCGCTGTTGTGCAAATAAAGTCAGATCAAGGAAGTAATTTCATTGGAGCTCGAAATGAATTCCGGGAAGCACTGAAGGAAGTTGACCATGAACGGATAGCCGCTTTCCTGTCAAACAAACAGTGTGACTTCGTCATGAACGCACCTCATTCAAGTCATGCTGGCGGAGTGTGGGAGCGCCAAATTAGGACGATTAAGGCTGTTCTGAATTCCACGCTCTCGCTCTCACCAGGTCGTTTAGACGATCCATCTCTCCGTGCCTTCTTTTATGAGGCTATGGCCATAGTAAATAACAGGCCCCTCACTGTTGAGAATATCAGTGATCCAAATAGCCTTGACCCCCTTACGCCGAACCACTTGCTGACACTCAAGTCCACAGTAGCCTTACCCCCGCCAGGCAAGTTTACCAGAAACGATCTTTATACACGCAAAAGATGGCGTCACGTACAGTTTCTAACTGAGCAGTTTTGGAGCCGTTGGCGCAAAGAGTATGTTGCCAATATTGCCCTCAGACAGCGCTGGCATGTCCCCAAGAGAATTCTGCAAATAGGTGACATAGTAATGGTTAAGGAGGAGGATTTACCAAGAAATGAGTGGCGACTCGGACGAGTCATGGACACTAATGCAAGCAAGGATGGGCTAGTTAGAAAGGTCAAAGTCAAACTGGGGGACAAACACTTGAACCACAAGGGGTGAGCGTGTTGGTAAACCTTCAATAATTGAGCGCCCTATACAGAAACTAGTTTTGTTACTAGAAGACTACTAAGATTTTACTACTCAGGCTTAAACATTAATGGGTTAAATGCATTCATGGTGATCTAAATATGATCTAATTGTTTGAAAGGTTACTTTGTGATTTACAAGGTTAAAGGTTTACTGTTAAAAGGTTAATTTCATGCTACATGGATTTATAGGTCATTCTATGATTTAAAAGGTGGTTAAACGCTTTGTACACGGTTAATGTGATTTTTGACAAGGAGATCAATGCTTTAAGTTGTTCATGTGCAACTGTTGATTTAAAAGGGTCTGTACTTGATGTGTATTTGAATGTTATCTTGTTAAGGAACACTCTCTCAGGGTCATTTTCTTGTGAAATCATTCATTCCTGTTGTAACCTGCACTCATGATTTGGTGGGAGTGTAGATGACCCTGTCTAACTCACCCATCCGTTTGTTTATTTTGAGTCATATCATTATTTGAATCACAGAAATGGACTTCATCTGATTTATTCATGGACATTTTATGCATTTAAAGATGGACTTTTACTGATCTTCTTTGCATTACCGAAAGGACTTTTATTTTGATAACGTGCTTTGCACTGGACTGCTCAGAGGGAAAAGGACTGGTTGAGGCAAAGCCACGGACTGAGAAGAAAGCCAGGTTTTGAATGCCTCGCTGATAGGGCACAAAGCTCTTACGTTGTCGAGCGTTATTTTTGTTAATAGTGTACTCCTACTAAGTTTATGTATGTGTAAGGTTTATGCGGATATGTTTACTTCGGTTTGATTTTAATAAATACCGCCTTGACACCAGTTTTTGAGCCGACTAGACCATCTATCAGCGGAGGTAGTTACACAAATTAAGCACTGGGCCAAAAGGTGTTTATACAGTAGTTTCTTCCTGTGCTGCGTTGTGCACATCTGTTTCATCATCTGAGCTATCAGTTGTGTTTCTTTGAAGCAAAGATGTATGGAATAGCACTGAAAGTCGGAGGTGTCATATTTGTTCAACCTGGTGTTAAACGTAATTTAAATTCTTGACCAGTGCATGTAAAGAAATTGAAAATAAAACCGACTTGACTTGTCATTGGGTCTGATTTTAAATAGTCCTATGCCAATGTGGGAGCAGGTTCACACACTAAATAAGACACTATGGTCAAGCACAAGCAGATTTTTTTTAAAACAATTCTCAGAGCAGATTAGAGCAGGTTGCTGCCATCAGAGAGTAGTGACTTGACCTTAGTGTCTTTAGTGTGCTCCCACATTGAACTCTACTTTTTGGGTCCATGCACCTACTTATTTCTAAACATCTAGAGCGCAACAATACCCCTGCCTCCTGATGTGCCATATAACCTGTGTGTGTGTGCGTGTGTGTGTGCGTGTGTGTGCGTGTGTGTGTGTGTGTGTGTGTGTGTGTGTGTGTGTGTGTGTGTGTGTGTGTGTGTGTGTGTGTGTGTGTGTGTGTGTGTGTGTGAGAGTGAGAGTGAGAGTGAGAGTGAGAGTGAGAGTGAGGAGAGAGCGAGAAGAGAGAGAGAGAGAGAGAGAGAGAGAGAGAGAGAGAGAGAGAATGTGTGCACACAGATATAAGAAGTTGGGGTTGATGATCCACATGATGGTGATGGACCAGGACAGCTCTGGACCTCCTGACTGGCAGCTCCATCCTCAACCTCTCTTCCTGCCCTTCACACATGTGCAGGTAAGGCCATTTAAAAAAAAAAAAACTCACTGCATTGTCTGAGGCAAAAGTAGGAGAAAAGGAGTGTGCGAGTGAGTAAGTGAGAACCCGGTCATTATACATGTGACCCTTAAAGGGCGTGTGTGTGTCCTAGAACCAAGACAGTGGCAGTGTGTGTCTGTCTGCCTTTGGTTAAGGGTATCTTTAAGATACTACCTTGTTGTGGTAACATAATTTTGCTATTTCTGACAGGCAGGCAGTTTTCTGAAAGATGGTTGATGTCAGTACCAACATGTTGTGATGGAGGCTTCCACCTGAGCTGAACACAGAAACTTGCACACAGTGGTGAGTAAATCACTGAATCCGTTTTGTTCTGCACTAGACCAATAAGTATTTCATACAGTGATTCCTTCATGTCACTTCCGCTTCCGGATCAAGCTATTCCCGTCGAGGAGCTACTCGGACGAAATTAAGTTTCTTCTCGTTTTTCTCCTAAAAGCTTTGTCTGAAACTTACAACTACAAACAACTGATTCGATGTAGTGTTACTTTAGCGTTACCTTGTTATCACTCTTACAACAACATAAGCACATAGGCTAACCTCCCCACCATCCAAATAGATTTTTGCTTTCCACCAGGCTAGCCTACATAACTTTTTTCTCGCGCCGAGCCCTACTCGGCTTTAGTTTCACCTCACCTCATAGTCAACTTTGCAACACTACACCAACTATCTCGCAAAAATAACCTTTTCTGCTGCATCCGCAGACCTAATTATGGCCAACTCTACCTGCGCCTGCAGTGATCTAGCTAATGCTAATGAAAGACTAGCCAAAGCCAACATGACGATTGAAGCACTTAGAAGTGACATTAGTCGGCTACGTTGCGAGATAGTCATAAAATCCCATAACACCACGTTGAAACACCAAACCAGTAATACTAGCGCCAACCTAACTACACTATCTTTTTTCCCCAGCCACAGCAAACACCAGCCGAAGTCCCCCCCGAATCCACCGTGCTCCACTCCCGCGCGTCGTAGCTGGACGGAGGTGGTTAACGGCGGCAGGGGAGTACTGCAGAAATGTTCACCACCTCTAGTGACTAGCAATCGTTTTTCTGTACTTGACTCAGTCATCGATGCAGAAACTGACCCTGTCCCCCCCCTCCCACCAGGTGCCCAAGCCTCTACCACCAAGAGTGCGACCCAGTAGCCGCCGGACCCTCGCTGCCCCCAGGCAAATCACCCGAGAGCAGCCTGCCCATCCAGAACCCCGGCGACCATCAACAGTCCTCATAGGATCCTCGATGGTTCGCCACGTAACCCTACGAAATGCCCAGACGTGGTGCCTACCTGGAGCTCTCGTAGCCGATGTCCAGTCGAATGTGCCGGACGCGCTGTCACAGTATCCTACTGCCACAACTCTCATCGTCCACGCAGGCTCCAATGACATCCGGCTGCAGCAGTCTAAAAAACTTGAGTCCGATTTCCTCTCCCTTATTAATACCCTTCGCAGCACTGGAAAAAAAATACGCTATCTCAGGCCCCATCCCCTCTGTTTGTTTCTCTGCCTTCCAGTTCTCCCGAATCCGCCAACTGCACGTCTGGCTGATGAGACACTGCCGCCAAGAAGCCATTCCCTACGTTGACAACTTCTCCGCTTTCTGGAACCGCCGAAACCTCTTCGCACGAGATGGAAGGCACTTAAACAGATCTGGCGCTCGTCTCCTCGCGACCAACCTAGAGCTGACCCTCGAAGCCCATCGGTCCTTGGATTGACTAACAGGTGTTTCAAATCCAAAGCACTACACCAATTTAGACACTGCGTGCCCAACAGAGAGTACCCCACTAGCTATCCACGCTGTCACTACCCGTAGGAAAGCTCGCAGATATAGACCCTCCGGTTGTGTACACTACAGCCTAATTATGATTGCACCTGAACGCAATTAGCTTTACTACTTTGAATAGGCTATTAATGCTGCATTGCTTAACGTGCAATCCTTGACCAACAAAAGCTTCGTAATAAACAAGCTGGTCTCGGACAAAAACATAAGCTTTATGTTCCTTACCGAAACATGGCTTAAAGACGACGGGGCTGCTACTTTTATTGAGGCTTGCCCTTCCGATTACAAATTCCTTCACGCCCCGAGACCAAAGAAACGAGGCGGAGGCGTAGCCATACTTTTCTCCAACAAATTTTATTGTACTAAGATGAATCTGGGCTCTTTCTCTTCATTTGAATACATTGCAATGAGGGTCCAAGCAAACCTCAAACTGATTATTATTGTTCTGTACCGTCCACCGAAATTCTCTTCGTCATTTCTATCTGATTTCTCCACCTTCATGTCGGACGTACTTACTAACTATGACAAAGCAATAATTGCTGGCGACTTTAATATCCACGTAAATAAATCAGACGACGCAATAGCCAAGTCTTTCTTAGACACATTAAATGGATTCGGTCTCGTCCAGAATGTTACAGAACAGCCTACCCATCGAAAAGGCAACACACTTGACCTTGTTATTTCACATGCACTTGATATCAACAATATATCGGTCACGGACGTCGGCCTCTCCGACCACCACTGTGTGTTTTTTGATTTTGACATTTCAACACAAATTAGCACACCCAACAATGTCACTCACAGACGACGCATTAATGCCTCTGCTGAGCTTAAGATTTCAGACCTCATCAAATCAGGTGACCTACTAAATGGTCACTGCACACCTGATGAAATGGTTGATAGCTTCAACAACAACTTAAGAGGAATTCTAGATAACATAGCTCCAATTAGAACGACGACAAGAACCAGAGCTAGGTATTCACCTTGGATGAATGACTCACTTAGAGCCTTAAAAAGAAAATGCAGAGTAACCGAGCGTCTTTGGAGGAAAACTAAATTAGAAGGGAAAGTAAGCAGTCTACCTGCAGCCTTGACGCGATCCCCACATATCTGCTAAAAAACATACTTGGGTGCTTAGCAGCACCTTTACTGCAAATTGTTAACACCTCTATGCTTACAGGCATTTTTCCAAGCTCATTCAAAACAGCCATGGTAAAGCCACTCCTAAAAAAGACAAATTTAGATCAGAATTCTTTAAACAACTACAGACCTATATCAAACCTCCCCTTTATAAGCAAGGTACTAGAAAAAGTTGTATTTAAACAGCTTAATCAACATCTGGCTGGGAATGATATCTTGGAAAAATTCCAATCAGGCTTTAGAGCCAACCATAGCACCGAAACAGCACTAACCAAAATAATAAGTGATCTTAGGCTCAGCACTGACGCAAACAAAGTTTCAGCACTTATCCTCCTCGACCTCAGTGCCGCCTTTGACACGATAGACCACAACATACTAATTGACCGCCTTGAATCTTGGGTAGGCTTGTCCGGTCACGTCTTAGAGTGGTTTCAAAACATATATTACAGGAAGACAGTTTTTTGTCACCATCGGAGAATACGTCTCCAACAAGTATGATGTGCCTTTTGGAGTTGCTCAGGGTAGTTGCTTGGGCCCTCTCCTCTTCTCTCTCTATATGTTGCCCCTGGGCTCCATCATCAGAGAGCACAATGTTGATTTTCATAGCTATGCCGATGACACTCAACTATATATCTCTGTCGAGCCTAGCCAAACCACTGCCATTCATGCCTTGACTAAATGCATGTCTGCCATTACAGATTGGATGAACAGTAACTTCCTAAAATTAAATGAAGATAAAACTGAAGTGTTGCTCATTGGGCCTAAGAAAAAACGTGCAAAACTCCACTCAAGCCTAGGTGACCTAAGCATACACATTAAAGATAAGGTTACTAGCCTAGGTGTGGTCATAGACTCGGATTTGAGCTTTGAGCCTCACATCAACAAGATAACAAAATCTGCTTTTTTCCATCTTAGAAATGTCAACAAAGTGCGCGGCTTGGCCCCCCGACAAGACGCTGAGAAACTTATTCATGCCTTTGTCACCAGTAGGATAGACTACTGCAATGCTCTCTTCTCTGGTCTCCCAAAAAAATTAATTGACAAATTGCAACTCATTCAAAATTCTGCGGCAAGAATCCTAACAAGAACCAGAATGAGAGCACATCTCTCCTGTCTTGGCAGACCTGCACTGGTTACCTGTCTCATACAGAATCGACTTTAAGATTCTGCTCACAGTATTTAAAGCATTAAATGGACTTGCCCCTAGCTATATCTCAGACATGCTCTCTTTTTATGCCCCTGCTCGAGCTCTCAGGTCCACTGATGCCAAGCTGCTAAGGACAACCACCCCCCCGCAGAAGAAGATCGGCGACGCCGCGTTTGCCTGCTATGCGCCCAAGAGATGGAACGCCCTCCCCATCGAGATTCGATCAGCCACCTCCGTCGACTCCTTTAAGAAGCAGCTGAAGACCCACCTCTTCATCCTTGCCAACTCCTAGCTGCCAAGACGTCATAGTGTCCCAGCCGCCGCAGCGCCCTTACTACTCGCAATCCAGCCCTGGCAGGGGGCTCCCCTAGGTGGCCGCCGGTCTCTGCCTGAGGTTTCTTCCTGACTACAGGGGGTCTTTTTTCTCAGACCTCACTGAGCTTATTTTCCCCCTCACAAACTATGAATCAAGCGAAAGGGAGTTTTTCCTCACCCCTGATGCCACCAGGGGCCGCACCTGAGCGCCCAATCTCTGTGTGACTATCTATGACTTATGATAGGCCCAGCCACTATGGACCTTACACATCTAAGAATCCTGGTCCTAACCTACGTTGACCTTATGACTCTACATTCTCTGTCTATCTCTTCTTCCTCTGCCTTCCTGCTTTTTTCTGCCTCTCCTCTATACCTCTCCTTTTAAATCTATCTCTAACAATGTTTTTTCCCATTTGTTAAGCACTTTGAGTTACATGCCTTGTATGACACAGTGCTATACAAATACAATTATTATTATTATTATTATTATTATTATTATGAACTGTAGTTTATTTATAGCAGAACTTGTGTATAGAGGATAATACAAAACACTGGCACAGTAGTAGTGACCCCTGTACAGGCCAGAAGCTCTGTATCTCTTCAGCCTAGTGTTCTGCATTAAAATGATGGGTGTGATTTTTATGTAGTGTATTCTATGTATACCCTCTCGTGTGTGTGTGTGTGTGTGTCTGTGTGCATGTGTGCAGATGGAAGCAGTCGTTCCTGTTCAGCATCGATATGCCAGTAATGGGTTTGATGAGCCACAGCATGGTGATGGGCAATCAGCATCAGGACCAGGGCAGCTCACAAGGAGAACCTCCTGCCCTGCCTCGTCATCCTCAACCTCCCATCTCCCTGCTCTTCACACATGTGCAGGTGAGGCCAACCTCTAAAATGCACACTTGACTTGAGGCAAAGGGGGGAGAATAGGCCTGCGTGCGTGCCTGCGTGCCTGCCTGCGTGCCACACTTTAAGACAGTAGCAGTGTGTGGGGGGGCGTGTGCACAAGCATATGCACATGGTCATGTCATGGTCATGTCTTTCTGTAGGTAGATAGGGGGTGCTTGTTTTTGTCTTTATTTTCATTCATAACATTAGCATGCCTTTTTTTGACAGGCACGGAGCCAGTTTTCAGAGGGAGGGCTGATGACACCAGCAACTTTGGTTCTGAACCTGATCAACCCAGCACCAACCACTGTGCCGCTCCTCCTCTGCCAACTGCACCACATGGCTCCACCATCTCAAAAAGGCACAGACACTACTCCACTTCCTGCTAAGGATGAGAGAAGAGCCGACCGCCCCACATCGGCACTCACCACCTTCTACAGGGGTGTCATTGAGAGCATCCTGACCAGCAGCCTCTCTGTCTGGCATGGCAGCCGTCAAGCTGAAGACTAGAAGGCAGTACAGAGAGTGTGGTGAGAACGGCAGAAACGCTCATAAGATCACCATTCAGGATCTGTACACTTCACACTGTTCCAAGAGGGCAATGAACATCATAAAGACACAACTCATCCAGCATACAGACTGTTCTCCCTACTACCATCAGGGAAGCGCATGTGGTGCCGCACAAGCACACTGGGAAACGGCTTCTTTCCACAAGCCATCAGACTCCTCAACGCACTGAAAAAAACCACATGAATATTCCAAGGACACTGGAGAATATTCCATGAACACTTCTTTCACCATGCCACGTACACTTTACTCATTGCACCTTATATACAGCATCTTCACATCACCTGTATGATCTCATCCTGCCGTGTGTGTGTGTGTGTGTATGCGTGTGTTGTGTGTGTGCGTGCGTGCGTGCGTGTGTGTGAAGTGTGTGTGTGTGTGTGTGTGTGTGTGTGTGTGTGTGTGTCTGTGTCTGTGTCTGTGTCTGTGTCTGTGTCTGTGTGTGTGTGTGTGTGTGTGTGTCCACTGTGTTTGTGTATTTATTGACCATCAGTATGTTAATCTTCTTATTGCACACTGTTTGTGTCTGTGTGACTGTATTTATTGTATGTATCAGTCTGTAGGCTATTTCATGTCAATGCATTATTTTTAGTTATTAGTTAAACTGCACATTGGAGACTGGTCAAATACAATTTCAAACTTTGTGTTAACCCTACATAGATTTTTGCCAAAAAATGGAGTCTAATCTACTGTACTACATAGGCTATCAACAGA
Source organism: Engraulis encrasicolus (assembly GCF_034702125.1). Lineage (NCBI taxonomy): Eukaryota > Metazoa > Chordata > Actinopteri > Clupeiformes > Engraulidae > Engraulis > Engraulis encrasicolus. The sequence continues at coordinate 9,557 of NW_026945493.1, read as the reverse complement.
CCACACAGTTGAGTGCTGTTTTATGCACTCTGAATATGAGGAGGAGAGGTGACCGTTCACACTTCATAGTGTAAAAGTAAACAGAAATACATTTTCACATTTCATTCCTGTCTCGTTCACTTCTTTCAGCAATGTATGTGGCCTACATGCAGGGAAGCTGACAGGGGGGACAAAGGGGTCCGTTTACCTGGGCCCAGTGAGACGAGGGGTCCAGGAATGGGTCCTCATTACATTGTATGTAGTCTATGTTATTGAGTGCAGGGCGCCCTTTCAGATGACTTTGTCCTGGGCACAGCCAAAGCTGTCAGCGGTCCTGACTATGTACGCACAAACACTGGTTATGATGGTAGGAAAAAAAATTCTCTGTTTTCTGATGGCCTTTGAATTAAGACAGGCCAATCTGGAACCTCTCCTGGATAAAGAGGTAAGCTTCAATAGTGTGGTCAATCCTAAATCATAGACAGACATGGAGTATGGTAGGCCTTTGGTAATGAAGAAATCGTTTTTCTCCAATAAAACAAACAAATAGCCTATTGCCATTTCAAATACTATTTCATATATTTTTTTCATTAATGCTCTTCCCAAGCTGACCACATTGCCACATAACTGTGGTGAGGTGACACTCATTACTTTAAAAAGTCGGGAATGTGTTGCTGATGTTTTACATCATTTCAAACTTTTCTAAGTAGCCTATATCATGTCTTACCAAGTGAACAACCTCGCCAAAAAGGGTTTTTTAATTATTATTTTTTCCGGGTGTGTTAATATCCTGGAAAGGATGTTTAATCATACAGCCTACACAGTGTTAACAGTGACCTCGATGCACACAGCTAGGTATGGTAATGTCCACGTCGTCGTGCAATTTGGCGACCTGATACGTTGCTATGACAAATTTGTGCATAGCGACACGAGTCCTAAGCAGTAGACTACAATGTCCGAGGTACGGGAAGACAAAGCAAAAGACATATTGGGATTAGAAAATGTGTGATTTATCTCACTTTCTTACATAGATTGTTGAGAATATTGTGTCAGTGGAATGTTCAGTGAAACGTTTCTCTGGAAGATAACAATTTGCACGGGATATCTTTGTAACAAACATGGAGCCTTCATCCGGAAATGGCCTTGAAAATGACATCGTGCAGTATCCCTTCACGATTGGCCAATACGGCAAATGCCGGGAACGCCCATGGGCGTGCTTGCATTAAGGGTGGAACTGTTTTACTGCAGCTGGACCCTTCTCTGTGAATGGGGGGAGGATTACACACATTATCAGTAAACTGATACAACCCCTCAATACACACACACACACACACACACACACACACACACACACACACACACACACACACACACACACACACACACACACACACACACACACACACACACACACACACTTGCATAGATGTAAGTGAACACCAACCGTCAAGAGGAGTAAGGAGAAACATTTTCCTCTGACCACTCTGGGGTTTTTCACATTCGTAGCGTCCAGCATCCTTAGTGGTGATGTTGGTGATGTGGAGGGAACAGTCAGGCAGCAGACTGAGTCTCCCAGCTCGCTCAGGGGGCACGTCTGGCCAGATCTTCCTCCAGGCTCCAACACCATGTGGCCACTCATACCATTCCACAGAGGAGCAGTTTGGACCCCCGACACCGTCACCAGGCAGGATGGCTGTTCCTCCCACACTGGCATAGATGACACCTGTAGATGACACCCAACAGTGCTGAGGGTGACATCAGTCTTGGACGAGAGACGTCATATGTACAAACCCCAACTCCGATGAAGTTGGGACGTTTGGTAAACAGTGAATAAAATCAAAAATCAAATCAAAATGCTATCATTTTCAAAACATTCAATCTATTCATTAGATGGAGAATAGTGAAAAGACAACATATTAAGTGTTAAAAACCGAGAAAAAATATTGTTTTGGGGGACATATGTACTCATTTCTAATTTGATAAATCCAACACGTCTCAAAAGAGTTGGGACGGGGATCAGTGAAATTTAGTAAACATCCAAATAAGATAAAACAACAAAGAAGAACCATTTCAAAATG
>NW_026945493.1:0-2500 GCF_034702125.1 Engraulis encrasicolus | reverse complement strand
GAGAGCGATGGTGACCACATTTGATATTCGTAGAGCAATACATTTTCTAACTCCAACAATCATGATGTATCGCCGATTTCTAACAAAGCCCTCACAACAACAATATCAATGTGCACACCAGGAGCCATCCATTGCAGCTCTTCCTCTCACCTAAGACGCTCATGGGGCGGAGTGGTGGCCCCACCTTTTTCCCCACCGGGAGAATTTTCCCCCTTGGCGCGCTGCCCTTTTTTTTAAAAAAAAAAATAAAGAAAAAAAAAAAAAAAAAATAAAAAAAAAAAAAAAAAAAAAAAAAAAAAAAAAAAAACAAAAAAATCAAAAAACTTGAATAAAAAAAACAAAAAAAAAACCAAAGCGAACAAAATGGTTTCCGAACCACAAAGAAAAAGACACAAGCCACGGAAGCACACAAAATCTGCAAGTCGGACTAACATGTGAACATTAGGTGTTGTCAAAACTATCAACCTGAAGTGGAGAATTGGAGCCTACACCTTGATGGCACATGCACCCCATGGTGGTTTGAGCTCTACGGAAAACGCAGTATAATAATAGTATATACGCACCCATTTGATTTCACAAATTTAGGGATTACAGTATACCCACCTTAAAAAATGGATTGGCTCCATTATTTTACAATTAGCACAAATATATACAATCAACAACTCAACAAAAAGGAAAAAAAAAAAAAAAAATGCTCCCAAATATACCGTATAATCCACTTCAAAACTTCAAAAAGTAGACTGATAACTACACCACTATGCACTATGCAAACTGTGCACCTCCACACAGCGTCCATTTTTTTTTTTTGACCCGGTTGAAATTGAAAATAAAAAAAATCCGTTTCAGGAAGACAGAAGGATGAGGCAATGGGCACAAAAATTTTGAGTAGAGTGGAGGGGGATTTTGTAGCAGCGTAAGGAGGCTTTACCAAAAAAATATAGTATAGGAAAATCCCTATCAGCATTACAGAAAAGTCTGTCTACATTGTGAAATAAAACCCACCATGCAGGCTAAATAAGGCCAGACCTAGCTACTTCACAGCCTCAAACATAAGGCAACAAAATGTCTCACCAAAAGGTGTAGGAAGGCCCTACCTTAAAAAACGCTGTCTTCGTCGCAGCAAATTCTTTTGTTTCTTGCAACACTTTTACTTTGATCCACAGCTAGCCTACACCCCGCACTGGTCACATCAGAATCTTGTGTGTAATTATTTTGTTCATTTTTTCAGACATAGGCTACATCCTAAATGTACCATATACATATGTATGTCTGTAATAATATTATTTCGACTATAAGGAGATATAGCTGGTAGTTCTAACAAACAAAACAAAAACCCATTGTTCTGTTAGGTGCAGTTCTCTTCCTTCCACTGGTGGAGTATGTCGCTAATCCAATTCACTAACCCACAGACAAGTGAATTTGGACTGGAAAGGACTGTAAACTGAACAGTCTGTGGAAACCGGGAAAATAACTCATAATTTTATAAATTTCCATCCTTTGGTACCCAATCTACCTATCACAGGTCTTAAAATCCTGAAAAACGAAAACTGTGTAAATAGATCTGGTAAACTTCCGCGATCTCGGTGTATAAAATTATCAGTAGCGAAGGGTGGTGTGGCCAATTTTATACTTGGACCACGTTCAGTGAGGTATTGCCGTCTGGTCTACGGTTTATAATACAACTTAGTCAGCAACTTTTTAAATATATGGGGAGGAAAGTGGAAAGGTGGACGTTAGTACATTGTAAAATCAATTGCAAATCACAAGGCTGGCAAACAACGCCATGCGGCTGATTATTAACAATTTCACCGGCCGCGGCCCCACGGGACAACGTCCCCGATCTCCCGACGGCCATCAGCGCCTGTAAGAGCTGTTATCCATCCCGTGTTTGATTTAGGCACCTTGTATTGATTCCAAATTCTTTACCCTTTAACACCAAAAAGAAGTCTCTCCCACTTTCTGTCTCAAAAAAAGCTCACGAGTATGTCGGGCTTAATTCTGACAAAAAAATTAAGCTAATGGGATATACTCTGAAGTCAAGATCCCACGATAAACAACCCTTGTAGAACGATAGCATTCCAAACTACTTTGGGGTGTTGGAGAGCAGAATATGAAAAAAGAGAAATGGGCATAAAAGTGAAACATGGTCGCCTACGATACAGCTCTTATGAGGAGCTGCATGCATGCTGCTTAAGGTGTGTTAGAGGGCTTTATCTTGATTACATCATGAAGTTAAAACATGCATTGCGCTACAAATAGGAATTATGTCAACCATCTTTTCCCATGAAATCCATTGATTTTCATTGTGTTGCTTTCCATATTACACTGACCTAACCCGCCACCTAAGGCCAAAGTTGATTTTTGGCCGAGGGAGATGATTCAGTGATTTAAGTATGACAAACCAATCTGCGTATTGAAGTGTTTTTGAAGTCACTTATCTGCTCATTTTCACCTATTGTTCGATAGGCGACAAAACTTTTGTCTTTGTGAAAAATTCCCC
>NW_026945492.1:64036-76536 GCF_034702125.1 Engraulis encrasicolus | reverse complement strand
AGATGGCGTCATTGCAGCACGGGGAGAGTTGTCTGTGTTGCCAGATTGGGCTGTTTCGCGCCCGATTGGGCTGCCTAGGATGGCTGTCTGTGGGTAAAAAAAGGCAATCGAGCAGGTTTTTCTGAATTCAGAATTTAGTTCAAATTGGGCCGTATTCTGTGCTTCTTCCATGCGGGATTTGAGCCTTTTTTGGACTGGAAATCATCATTCTCATCTGGCAACCCTGAGAGACTTCTTGGCAGTCACATCATCCTCATTGTGTTGTTCTCCCTGCTGCTCCTCAGCTGTGTTACAGTGACCTGAACAATGCAGCGTGTGTACTGTGTGAATATGCTCCAATGCAGCGTGTGTACTGTGTGGTTTTGGCCATCTGGGAATTGTAGCAGACTGTGTCATTTAGTTTCTTGTTTATTTCGTTGCTAATAGAGGTAGATGAAGAAGAAAGGAGATGAGCTTTTAAGGTGAATGTATGAAGAGAAATATTTAATCCTGACAATAATCGTCGACTACTGTAAGTGATCAGTTAGGGTTGAGCATTTTGTTTTCTGTCTGTCTGTTTGTCCATGTAATACCTCAGCTCAGTGTTATGTTTAAGGTCAGGCCTTTGGTCAGAGCAGGCCGGCCTGCAAGGGCTCCTGAAGAGCAGCTGGAGGCAGTGGCGGAGCAGCTACACACACAGCCCCAGGGCAAAACACTGACAGGAGCCCCCCTCCCATACGGTGTGGCGTGGTCCGAATAGGGGCCCCACCACCAATACAGGAGGGCCCAGGGGCCCAGGGGCAAATGCCCTGCTTGCCCCCCACCCCCAATAGCTCCGTCCCTGGCTGTAGGCCATGCATAAGGGGGCTTTTCTGCAGCTTACCACCAGAGAAGTGGACACTCTGATGCCTGTGATACCCTTGGGGAGAGTAGAGAGGATATATGTTGGCTTTACAAGGCTGGACTGGCCATCTGGCATAGCAGGCATTTCCCGGTGGGCCCAGCACCCTCGTGGGTTTTAATTTCTGAAAATAGGGTTCCACGAGGGTGCTGGGCCCACCGGTGAGTCAGTTCTGCAGCGCTAATTATGAAGGGGGGCCCCTTTAAGCCAAAGGTGCCCGGGCCCTGTTGCCCCCCAGACCTGCCCTGCTGCTTTACATGGTGATACCTTACCCTTGGGGAGAGGGGAGAGACGGGGCATATGTCGGCTTCTGGAATGAAATTTCAATAAGCCTCTAATTAACGCCTGGTTAAAAAGCTAATTATAATCAGGCAATTATACCTCCCAGCTAATCAAGCTCTTCCCCTCTCGGCTAATTGAGGCTGAAGTGGAGGGAGGAACTTGACACATGACGCCTCAGCGGGCTGAAAAGAGAGCTGTTGGCGCTAACACTCTCTGCGCTAGGCGCTAACACTATGGCTGATACTCTCTACGCTAGGCGCTAACGTTATGGTTGATATTCCCGGCTTGCCTGACTGCCTATTAGAGACTTGACACTCACTACTCACTACATGACAGTCACTATTGTCTCAGTATGCCCTCTGAACTGGAATTTCCCTCTCACTCATAAAGGATTAGGCTAATGGGTTAGGGTTAGGGTTAGATTGGACTAATGAGTTTTTGTGAAGAGAAGACAATCAGGGGCCTCGCTAGACCTATTTTAGTGGGGCACATGCCTGGGCAATTGATCTGCAGTGCCCCGGTATGAGTTTCACAAAAACAAAAAACACCAACAACCTTTCTACCTTGGAATTTAGCTCAAGTTTAGCATACGGAGTAATCGGCAGAATGCACACAAACGTGCACTACTGGAAATAATTCTGTTATTAATGTGCCTATTCAGTCGAAAATTCGACACGGCTATAGTAATGCTGTTATGATGTAGTTCGGTGAAGTTATTTTTATTTTGCTATTTGTTATGTTTTATGTCTTTATTTTTTTGCTCGAGCGCTGTTCTCTGTAATGTAATGTACTGTAATGTTTGACGTACTCGCACGCGCGCGCACGCACGCAGAGCGCACTATCCTTTATAGTTCTTCCTGTACGCACTGTGGCATTTCCGTACCAGGTGATGATGGACCCTGTTAAGATGCTCTCCACTGCTGAGGAGTAAAAGGCTTTTAGGATGGGTGTGGAAACTTTTTCAACAGGCGCAGAATGTAGTGTAATGTAGTGTAATGTAGTGTAGTGTAGTGTAATGTAGTGTGATGTAGTGTAATGTGATGTAATGTAGTGTGATGTGATGTCCTGCAGGGCTCCAGAGTGCGACCAATTTGGTCGCATATGCGCCCATTTTTTTCAATGGTGCGCCTAAAAAATATTTTTAGGCGCACCGGTGCGACCAGCCATCAGTAGAACAAAATCAATTACCAAACAACCGTTTTAATGGACATAAAATTAAGTAATTCTACAGTAGTGGCCCATCATCACACAATAAAGCGTGTCGATGCGGTCATTCCTTCAACTCCGCTTCCTCGTTCACAGGCAGCCCGATGTTTCAGAATAGAATGTTCGACTTCGCTCAACTATCCGAGTTCACATGTGCCAGCGAGTTTTGTGTTCTCAACCAGGCGAGTTTTGCAACGGACGAGAGAGTTACAATCACGGTAAAAACAGCAAAATGACTTGAGGATATTTTTTATTTTTTTGCGAGAGAGTCACAATCCCGGGGGAAAACTAAATGGCTTTAGCGGATATTAAACATTGCCACACAAAAACGCAGACGGCTGCGGATAATTGCCCGTTTCAGCCGCGTGCAGAGCTGGCCAAACAACAGGTGAAGCACTAGTCTGTCGGGACTTCTGTGAGTTTTTTGATAGCGACTAGGGCAGGCTACATACTGCCTATCAGTCGGTAAGCCATCGTTCATGCACCTCGAGACAGCACGAGAGAGAGGGAGAGAGAGAGAGTGAGCGAGCGAGCGCACTAGTGCTGTCGTGTCTGTTCGTAGCGCTTGCTAAGATACCACAATCATTATGCAGAGGGAGAGCGCTCAAAAACGGGGCTAGGATGTTTGTGTCTAATGATTTTAAAAATCATGACATTTTTAGCAGAGTTTGTTAAAAAAAACTCCATCCATCTATCCATCCATCCACCCATCTATCTATCTTCATATTGCAACTCTGTGCTTGTGCCGTGTGCGTAGCCTTATTGCAGAAAAGGCTGGTATGTTGATCTTACTAGTCAAACGCATACTGACTAAAAGGTCTTTTCTACCAGCCAAACTGCTTGTAGCCAAGATGTGTTAGTTAGGTAGCCTACTGTCATGACATTTGGAAGACTAGCCTATAGCACATGAAAGGCTCCAGGTATTTTAAAATATAGCAACAATAATTATTATTATTATTCAATTATTGTTGCTATTTTTATTGCTATTGTTATTATTTTTAATTATTATTTTTTAAAGCTGAGGTGCGTGTGTGTAAAGGGTGGTGAAAACATTTGGGTGCACCTAAATTTTGTGCTGGTGCACCTAAAAAAAACTTTTAGGCGCATCAGTGTAACCAGTGCAAAAAGTTAGTCTGGAGCCCTGTCCTGTGTGTTCCAGGTGGGTGTTGGCGGCATGCCCCCCGTGTAGGCTGCTGTTCTCTGTAGTGTAATGTAGTGTAATGTAATATGTGTCGTACTGTAGTGTAGTGTAATGTAATGTAGTGTAGTGTAATGTGATGTAATGTAGTGTAATGTAGTGTAATGTAATATGTGTCGTACTGTAGTGTAGTGTAATGTAGTGTAGTGTAATATGTGATGTAGTGTAATGTAGTGTGATGTAGTGTAATGTAATGTAGTGTAATGTGATGTAGTGTAGTGTAATGTAGTGTAGTGTAGTGTAGTGTAATGTAATGTAATGTAGTGTAATGTAGTGTAATGTAGTGTAGTGTAGTGTAATGTAATGTAATGTAATGTAATGTAATGTGATGTCCTGTGTGTTCCAGGTGGGTGTTGGCGTTATGCCCCGCCCCGTGTAGGCTGCTGTTCTCTGTAGTGTAGTGTAGTGTAATGTAATGTAATGTAATGTAATGTAATGTAATGTAGTGTAGTGTAGTGTAGTGTAATGTAGTGTAATGTAGTGTAGTGTAGTGTAATGTAATGTAATGTAATGTAATGTAATGTAATGTAATGTGATGTCCTGTGTGTTCCAGGTGGGTGTTGGCGGCATGCCCCGCCCCGTGTAGGCTGCTGTTCTCTGCGTTAGGACCCCAACAGACGCCTTTGCAGCAGCAGCAGCACGACCCCCAAAGGTCACGACCCCCAGAGGTCACGACCCCAGAGGTCCAGCATGGCCCTGACGGACAAACACAAAGTCAAACGACAGAGACTGGACAGGATCTGTGAAGGTACGGCTGCTCTCCCTCTCTGTCTTTCTCTATCTCTGTCTCTCTGTCTGTCTGTCTCTCTCTCTCGCTGTCTCTATACTCTATATCTCTCTTATGGTCTTTATCTCTTGCTCTCTCTCTCTCTCTCTCTGTCTGTCTCTCTCTCTCTCTCGCTGTCTCTATACTCTATATCTCTCTTATGCTCTTTATCTCTCTCTCTCTCTCTACCTCCCTCTCTCTGTCTCTGGCTGCTCTCTCTCCCTTCCTCTGGCTCTCTGGCTCTCTGGCTCTCTCTCTCTCTCTCTCTATCTCTCTCTCTCTCTCTCTCTCTCTCGTGCTCTATCGCTCGTTCTCTCGCTCATTGTCTCTCTCTTTGTGTCTCTCTTTCTCTGATGTTCCTCCTCTCTGTCTCTATCTGTATGTCTGTCTCTCTCTCTCTCTCTCTCTCTCCTGTTCACTCTGAGAGAACTCTTTTTTTACATATGAAATATCTAGAAGCAGATGTGGCTATGGTTATCAGGCAGAGGCTTGGTGTACTATAGTGTATGCAGAGGCTTGGTGTACTATATTCACCGTATGCAGAGGCTTGGTGTACTATAGTGTATGCAGAGGCTTGGTGTACTATAGTGTATGCAGAGGCTTGGTGTACTATAGTGTATGCAGAGGCTTGGTGTACTATATTCACCATATGCAGAGGCTTGGTGAGCTGTATTCACCGTATGCACCGTTTGTTTTTCATGTTTGATTTGGATTTATTCATTTGGGATGTAACTCTTCACATGAAACCCGTAGCCTTATGAAAGTGCATTTGGGTCAAAGACGTGCAAAATGAAATTGTCCTTCAGTGATGACTGTAACTGTAAAAAACATGACTCTTTTTATTTATCTATTTATTTTTTCCAGTCTAGGATGAATGAATCAGCCATGCTTGTGTGTGTGTGTGTGCGTGTGTGTGTGCTCGCGTGTGAGTGTGCGTGTGTGTGTGCATGCACGGAGGGTCTCTTGGGTGAATGGCTCAGCCACGCTTGTGTGTGTGTGTGTTTGCGTGTGTGTGTGTGTGTGCCAGCCATGCTAGGCAGTGTGTACGCGTGCATGAGTTTGTGCGTGTGTGTGTGTGTGTGAGTTTGTGCGTGCGTGCGTGTGTGTGTGTGTGAGTGTGTGTGTGTGTTGTGTGTGTGTGTGTGTGTGTGTGTGTGTGTGTGTGTGTGTGTGTGTGTGTGTGTGTGTGTGTGTGTGTGTGTGTGTGTGTGTGAGTGTGTGTGTGTGTGTCAGCCATGCTAGGCAGTGTGTACGCGTGCATGAGTTTGTGCGTGTGTGTGTGTGTGAGTTTGTGCGTGTGTGTGTGTGTGAGTTTGTGCATGTGTGTGTGTGTGAGTGTGTGTGTGTGTGTGTGTGTGTGTGTGTGAGTGTGTGTGTGTGTCAGCCATGCTAGGCAGTTTGCCAAGTTCAGTCCGTCAAAGGGGCCTTTTCATTTTCATTGTCTGTGTGTGTGTGCGTGTGTGAAGTATGAAAGCAGAACACGCGAAGCGATGGCCAGTGGACGGACATGGCGTGTTTAAAATGTTATAACATGCTGCTACAGTGGATTCATCCAATTCACTGATCCGTCTGATCTTCATAATTAGTGAAACCCTTCGTGTTGAGGGAAGAGAACTCATGGGTTATGTGTTGAGGGAAACATTAGAAGGAATACATGGGGGACCTTCTTGATTTTGTTCAAATGTAATGGTAATTTGTTGAAATATGTTTTCAGTACAGATATTAAGGTAACTGTAGCACTTGCACACATACGCACGCACGCACGCACACAGTACAGTACAGTAACTCATAGTGTTCTCTCACACACACACACACACACACACACACACACACACACACACACACACACACACACACACACACACACACACACACACACACACACACACACACACACACACACACAGATCAGCACCACCAGCATGTGTCTCAGTGCATGTGTTCAGCGTATGATGTAAGTGCTTCACAGTGTAGTATGTGTGAAATGAAGGCCATGTGCTCAGCAGTAGGCCTCTACCATCCACTGTACCAAACAAACACACACACACACACACACACACACACACACACACACACACACACACACACACACACACACACACACACACACACACACACACACACACACACACACACACACACACACACACACACACACACACACACAGACCATGTGCTCAGCAGTAGGCCTCTACCATCCACTGTACCAAACAAACCAAACTGAGGCTACTTCTCAGTCATTTGGTTAGCTGATCATGTATTAAAAGTGCAGTACCTTAAATGGACACTGTGTGAGATTTTTAGTTGTTTATTTCCAGAATTCATGCTGCCCATTCACTAATGTTACCTTTTTCACGAATACTTACCACCACCATCAAATTCTAAGCTTTCATTATGACTGGAAAAAAAATATTTTTTTCATACATGAAAAGGGGGATCTTCTCCATGGTCCGCCATTTTGAGTTTCCAGAAATAGCCATTTTTAGCTGCAAAAACGACTTCACTTGGGCCATACTAGAAAATAATAGTTTATTACAAAGTAAACTTTCATGAAAAGGTCAAATTTGGCAATAGGCGGCCCAGTTTCAGTGAGCAGCATAGTTGCAGTACCTTTTTTGACCATTTCCTGCGCAGTGTCCCTTTAAAAAAGAATCCCACATGAAGGTCATATGCTGGGCAGTCGGCCCCTGCCATCCACTTGCTTGTAGGCGACTTCTCTTGCCTGGTTAACACCAGACCTAATCACAAGTGAGTGTCTTTCAGATCGAAACGATTGTGTAGAACTAAAGGCAGTATGGGAGTTCCCAGGCTACTACTTCTCAGGTGATACACATCTTCAGGCTTATTTTGTTCATGATGACACACTTGGCACCTGTTGAAGGGCAACAAGGAAAAGCATCTTATGAGGGAAATGAGAGAGCTACATGTGTTGTCATGGTGATGAGGGTTAAATGTCTCCTCATGTTGTCATGGTGATGAGAGCTACATGTGTTGTCATGGTGATGAGAGCTACATGTGTTGTCATGGTGATGAGAGCTACATGTGTTGTCATGGTGATGAGAGCTACATGTGTTGTCATGGTGATGAGAGCGACATGTGTTGTCATGGTGATGAGAGCTACATGTGTTGTCATGGTGATGAGAGCTACATGTGTTGTCATGGTGATGAGAGCGACATGTATTTTGTTGTCATGGTGATGAGAGCTACATGTGTTGTGTTGTCATGGTGATGAGAGCTACATGTGTTGTCATGGTGATGAGAGCTACATGTGTTGTCATGGTGATGAGAGCTACATGTGTTATCAAGGTGATGAGAGCGACATGTGTTTTGTTGTCATGGTGACGAGAGCTACATGTGTTGTCATGGTGATGAGAGCTACATGTGTTGTCATGGTGATGAGAGCTACATGTGTTGTCATGGTGATGAGGGCTACATGTGTTGTCAAGGTGATGAGAGCGACATGTGTTTTGTTGTCATAGTGATGAGAGCTACATGTGTTGTCATGGTGATGAGAGCTACATGTGTTGTGATGGTGATGAGAGCTACATGTGTTGTGTTGTCATGGTGATGAGAGCTACATGTGTTGTGTTGTCATGGTGATGAGAGCTACATGTGTTGTCATGGTGATGAGAGCTACGTATCTCCTCATGTTGTCAAGGTGCATTTTGGGAGGGTTTTTTTGCAAGCAGTTGGACTGCATTAGTGTTCATCAGGAGGTTGGACTGCATTAGTGTTCGTCTGGAGCCGGGACGCTTGGATGGTCAAGCGCACAGATCAGAGGCTGTTCAGGGTACAGTGAGCAGGCAGGCGAGCGAGCGCCATAACAGGTGTAATGAGCAGGCAAGCAAGTGTGTCATAACAGGTGTTACTCTGAAGGCAGAGGAGATAAAGGGAGGGAGGTGTGCGTGTGCGTGTGCGTGTGCGTATGCGCGCCTGTGTGTGTGTGTGTGTGTGCGTGTGTGTGGGGCGGAGGCACCTGCAGCCGACGCGGTCAGGCAGAGATGAGAAGCCTAAAAAACTGGGGGCCTCCAGATGGCCGGATGGCGGCCCGGCAGCTCATTGGCTGGCGAACACAGTCGCCACAACGACGGGGGCGGAGATAAGGAAAGGAGGAAATAAATAACGCACAGCTTGCGATCTGTCGACGGAGAGCCAGAGCCAGTGCGTGTGTGTGCGTGTGTGTGTGTGCGTGTGTGTGTGCGTGCGTGCGTGCGTGTGTGTGTGCGTGCTGTGCTGCGTTGTCCTCTCTTTGGCCCCGCGTGTGATTTCCTCCAATCAGGCTCCTGTGATGAGCATCAGAGAAGACCAGGCCAGACTCTCCTCTCCTCTCCTCTCCTCTCCTCTCCTCTCCTCTCCTCTCCTCCTCTCCTCTCCTCTCCTCTCCTCTCCTCTCCTCTCCTCTCCTCTCCTCTCCCTCCTCTCCTCTCCTCTCCTCTCCTCTCCTCTCCTCTCCTCTCCTCTCCTCTCCTCTCCTCTCCTCTCCTCTCCTCTCCCCTCTCCTCTCCTCTCCCCTCTCCTCTCCTCTCCTCTCCTCAATCAGGCTCCTGCGATAAGCATCAGAGAAGGCCAGGCCAGACATTTGCTGTGACTGTTATTCTTTGCAGTGAAGAGATAAGTCTCCCAAGATCTGCTCGCCTTAGAGGCGATATCACCCTGTGTTAGATAAGTCTCCCCAGATCTCCCCGTCTTAAAGGCGATATCACCCTGTATTACATGTTTGCACGTCAAACAAGCCAAGACAAGGGGTTTGGCTGGGTTGGTTGGGTCTCGACCCCAAAGGGAAGGCGCTGCATGTTTCTGCATCCTATCTACTGAAGCAAGATCCTCTCCTCTCCTCTCCTCTATCCCCTCTCCTCTCCTCTCCTCTCCTCTCCTCTCCTCTCCTCTCCTCTAATCTCCTCTCCTCTCCCCCTCTCCTCTCCTCTCCTCTCCTCTCCTCTCCTCTCCTCTCCTCTATCACCCTCTCCCCTCCTCTAATCTCCTCTCCTCTCCTCTCCTCAATCCCCCTCTCCTCTCCTCTCCTCTCCTCTAATCTCCTCATCCTCTATCCCCCTCTCCTCTCCTCTAATCACCTGTCTTCTCCTCCTCTCCTCTCCTCTCCTCTAATCTCCTCTCCTCTCCTTTCTCCTTTCTCCTTGAGGCTGGATGATGGGGAATTCAGATGGCTTGTGTGGTTGTTGTTTTAGGCATGCCACAGCCTCTCTGTCTCCAGATAATTTAGGCTGTAAGTGAAAAGTTTATTTGTGAAGCGATATTGAGAAGTCTCACCAAAGCCGACCGCCAATTCTGACGTGGAGACTGATCTAAAATGCGGCCTTGTGTATTGAAGCCCTGTGGTGGGAGGAGTGCTGATGAAACCTTTAGGTGGAGCTGATGTTTGGGGGACATAATCTGGGGAGCCTGCGGTGAAAACATGCACACGGTACGGAGTTAGCACACGGTAGAGAGTTAGCACACGGTGCGGAGATAACAGACGGTGCGGAGATAGCACACGGTACGGAGATAGCACATGGTACGGAGATAGCACACTGTACGGAGTTAGCACTGTTTATCAATGCTCTTTGTCTTTTCTTTTGCATAATCCAAAGCACAGTGGCATTATTTTAGGTTTGGAAGTGTGTGGGATTGAAATAAGAGTTCACACACTTCAACTATAATGTAGTGTATGACTAAAGCCAAGGCTATTCTGTCTAGCCGTGGGATCAGGAAGGATCAGGAAGCGTGCTCAACACCTTGTCTTCTTATACTTTACACTGGGTGCTTAACTTCGTCAATGAATGAACGCAAATCTCAAAAGTAACTCAATAAAGAAGCACTCATCAGATTTCACTGAAATGGCGATTTCACACTGAAGAAGGGTGTAAGCCCAAAACGTCTGTGATGTGAGGCGATTAAAAATGAAATAAGAAATCTGATGAGTGCTTCTTTATTCACTTACTTTTGAATTATGGTACGCCGACATGGGAAGGACACATGAACACCCCCCTTGCGGTGTTTTCCACTGGAAAACTTTATACGTTTCTGAGACTGGACAATATTTATTTCTGAGAGCACATAGAAGGTGAGAAAGTGGATCGCACTCTGGTTCTTCTTTTCTTCTTTTTATTTCTTATTTTTTACATAGCAGCAGAAATGTAGACCAGTGTTTCTCAACAGGGGTGCCAGGGCACCCTGGGGTGCCGCGGGCCCCCCTCAGGGGTGCTGCGGAAACGTGGCTGATAAATAAATTATGTAATATAATACATATTTGTCTAAGTTGAAGTTAATGCTAGTCAGTGGAATCTTTCATCTGCCATTTACGCACAATAAAGTAAATATAGGTCGACCCAGTCAGCTGCAACTTCGAACATAGGTCGTGTGAGATCTCCAATTGTGTTACTTTTCTAAGCTTGTGTGGTATCGGGTGCGATGCCATGTTACGGCTTGTTGGTTTGGGATGCCTTGAGATTTTTCATGAATTGAAAGGGTGCCCCGCCTAAAAAAAAGTTTGAGAAACACTGGTGTAGACAAACGTTTCGGCTGTTGCCTTCGTCAGTGTCTCTTCTAAGTTATTCAACTTGAGACACACCACACGGAAGAGCACGGTGTATCTGAACTACTATTTCTGAGAGCACATGAAATGCACATGCTCTAAAAGGTGCTGCAGCAAAGTATTAGGTTAAGGGTGTGCATATTTGTGCAAATTTCTAGAGTAGAGTACTGTTGGGACTTTCTCCCTGCCTCACTGTCTTTTTCTGCACAAATGCCCCCATCTCCCTGCAGCTTTCCAATCTGTGTTTGACTTTTTTAGAAACTAGGCTACTGAATAATTTCAGTCGTATATGCAAGAGTGGATTTGAGAAAAGTGCTTTGTAGCATGAGTTGTTTGGCTTTGAAGCGTGGGGTGTTTGGCTTTGAAGCGTGAGGTGTTTGGCTTTGTAGCGTGAGGTGTTTGACTTTGTAGCAAGGTGTTTGACTTTGTAGCGAGGAGTTTGGCTTTGTAGCGAGGTGTTTGACTTTGTAGCGTGAGGTGTTTGACTTTGTAGCGTGAGGTGTTTGACTTTGTAGCGTGAGGTGTTTGACTTTGTAGTGTGAGGTGTTTGCATTGCCACAGAGTGCACAGAATTCTGGCTCCTCTTGTTCTTTTCGGAGTCCAGATTTGCCAAAGCTGGTCAGGCTTGTATTGGTGACCAGCGATGCCCTGATCTGAGGGATGACCCTGCTCATCACAGCAGACGTCTCTGCTCAGCCACGGTACTCATCAAAGCCATGGGAAATATTCAGCAGTGCGTCTCCTCTCGTCACCATATGGGGACAGAGAAACGCCCAGAGGCTTGTTCCTGTAAAACTTTAATATACTGTACAATCACTGTAATTGAGTAGAATTTTCAAGTTCCCAGTTGTAGTGTTAATTTATTAAGTGGTATGAAAGTTTAATGTGCCAGCCGGCTCCGCCGCGGAGTGGGTGATGTCTAGTCTAAATCACTCCCTAAGATTTCTCCAGGAACACACTGCCAAGTTTTATGAAGTACCCCCATGCCCTAGAACAGTGGTTTTCAAAGTGGGCCGGGGGACCCCTGGGGGACCGCGAGGAGGTGCTAGGGGGGCATCACAGACCCTCCACTATGGTTGTGAAAGGGGGTCCACAGAAAAAATATTGTGGCGCGACCCATGTAAGGGGGGCCCTTGTCTAGAATGCACCAGTATATGGGGGGCCTTGTCATGGTAAAGTTTGGGAACCCCTGCCCTAGAACAGTGTTTCTCTAACTTTTTCAGACCCGAGAACCACTTTGTCCCCCCAAACATGTTCTGGGACCACCTGTCAGCTGAATAGACAGTTGATGGGTGCTAATTTGACACTGCTAATTTTGATGCAGATCACTTACTTTTTATTCACACTACAGTCCTGTCTTATTATGGTTAAATTGTTACAAAGCCAAACATAGCTGACGTCAAATAAGGCATACTGCTAGCTTGTCTTGGAAAAATAGAAATCCTCTGAAAAATAGAATCCTGTCTCGAGAACCACCTGTGGTCCCCGGACCACACTTTGAGAATCACTGCCCTAAAAAGACAGATGGCCCACTTGAATTCAGCTTGCTCGCCAGGCCTGTGCTGCCACCCAATTCCCCATCACGGCAGCCAAACATGAGCAAGAGGAAAGCGAGATTCTTTTAAAAAGTGCACCT
>NW_026945492.1:46536-59036 GCF_034702125.1 Engraulis encrasicolus | reverse complement strand
CTGGTGCCTTCCCCGAGCCCTTCCACCGGTCGGAGGAACTCGGTCACGTTTGCGGACCTTTGCCCCCCTCAGGAGGACGACAACAACAACAACAACAACAACAACATCGACGCCGGCTCCTCTCCTTCCTGGTACGAGGCCCTGCACCCGTCCCGCACGCCGCGCTTCCACAAGCTGCTGGAGGAGAAACGCGCGGCGCTGTTTCCTTACGACAACTCCTCCTACATCGTCGACCACCACAACCACCCCTACCACAACCACCACCACCAGGTTCCCCCGGACGACGCTTCTGCTGCTGCCATCATGGCGGTGCGTGGCACCGTGCCGCCTCCCGACTACTACCTGTTCGACACGGCCATGTCAGCCCAGCCCCCTGAGGACCTGCACGGCCTCTACCACCACCACCACCAGCAGCGGAGCGCACACCAACAGCAGCAGCAGCAGCAGCAGCAGCCTCCTCAGCCACACATGCTGAGCCGCGCAGGCTCCCATTACGGGCTGTCTGTAGCGGACGGCGGCATGCGACTGGCAGACGGGGGCATGAGAGTGGGAGGGGCTTGGGATCAAGGGCAACAAGCCAGAGCCGCCCACGCTGCTGCCATGGCTCCTCCCCTTCCGGCCCCTACTCCCGCCCCCGCTCCTCCTCCTCCTCCTCCCCCTCCCCCTCCTCCGCCGCCTCCACCTCCCCCTCCCCCTCCCCCTCCGGCTCATCCCGCTGAGCTTAGCCGCCTGTATCGGGATTCTCTGGCCGGCAAGCTCCTGATGCCAGACGGCCAGCTCCGCCTCCGCAGCAGCAGCAGCAGGGATCCCTCTCCGGCCGCCGCCGCCGCTCTGTATGGGCTCGAGCAGTGCTCTCCGCTCCCCGCGCTCTCCTCTCGCTACCCGGCTCACGTTGACCCCTCGTCGTCGCCGTACGCCGTCGGCCGCTGTGCCCTGTACTCCGACCTCCACGGCCTCGGCCTCCCCCTGGACCCCTGCCAGGCGGCTGCTGCTGCTGCCGGCTCGCTCGGCTCTCTGGGCTTCCTGCACGCCGCAGACCCAGCCGTCCTCGCCGCCTCCCAGGGACTCAACGGAGCCCTACCGCCACCGCGAGGGATGATGCTCCGACACGACGCATCGCCGGCGGGCGTGGGCTACGCCGCCGTGGCCACGCCCAGGCTGCCCTACGACCCCGCCTACGACCCCTCGGCCGCCGCAATGGCCGCCGCCGCCGCCGCCCCAGCACCGCTCACGGCCGGCGGCATGCCCTCGCACCCCTCCGCCGGCATGGCCATGGACTCCAAGCGCATGGTGGACCCCGCCTTCCTGGCGCTGCTGCGGGCGGAGGGGCTGTCGGAGAGCAGCATCACGCTCCTCCTGCAGCAGGGCTTCGACTCCACCGCCATGCTGTCCATGATGGAGGAGCACGACGTGCGCGCCGTGGCCCCTAATCTGGGTCAGGCACGTGTGCTCTCGCGCGTGGTGCTGAACTGTAAGACGGGCGTGGTGGCGGCTGCTGCGGGCGACGCTGCTGCTGCCCAGAGGCTGCGGGCGCGCTCTAACAGTTTCACTCACCGCAGCGACATGTACATGCACCAGCCTCCTCCAGGAGTGGCGGCCGCAGGGGTCGGGGTCGGGCTCGGCGGCATGGATCCCCACATGATGCAGCACCAGGCGCCCGGCGCCCTGCAGGCCATCTCCCCGCGCATGGGCGAGTTCTTGGGTCGCCGCCCCAGCAGCGCGCCCTCTCAGCACCTCCTGGAGACCACCACCTACCCCGGCGCCCCCGCCAGACCCATGGCCGCCATCCCCGTCAGCCCGGGGGGGGCCTACGGTGCCGGTGCCGTCGTGCCCGTGCAGCCGAGGCCGATGACCAGCTACAACGCCCACACGGGGCTGGCCATGTCCGCGCTCAGCCTCCAGCACCACCAGCAGCAGCAGCAGACGCCTGGCGCCCCCCTCACCCCCGGCTCGGCCCCCAAGACCTTCTCCGGCAGCTACAGCCCCGTGGAGCTGATGAAGCGCAACCCCAACCTGCCGCCCCTGTCGCCCGCGGCGCACAGCCCCCACCACAGCCCCCAGCTGATGAGGAAGGGCCCTGGGGGGGGCGGCGTGGTCGTGGAGAACGCCGGCATGACGACCGCCGCCGCCGCCGCTGCCGCTGCCACCATGCAGAGCAACAACACGGTCATCGTGGGCAACCAGAAGATGACGCGCAGGACCGGACCGCCCGTCATCGTATCAACTATGGCGTCGCCTGACACAAGTAATACCCTTTACTCAGTTCATCACATTATTTCCTCTACATCTCTATTCTTTATGCACCTCTTGTTGCACCTGGTTGTAGTGTTGACCTGAGTGTAGGACAGGACCGCCGGTTATTGTATCAACTTACTCATCCCTTACTCAGTTCATCATATTATTTCCTCTGTCTGAGCTCTCTACTCTACTGTTTGTGCACCTCTTGTCTCACCTGGTTGTAGTGTTGACGTGAGCGCATGTGTTTACTTTGCTTTAGTCATAAAGGAGAAATACTCAAGAGTGTGAGTTTGAAACATTTTTCCTGCCTTGCCAGTGCAGATTTCTTTATTCAAGGAATTGTGCTGTTACTTGGTATTCCACCCTGTGGCACTTTCTATTTTATTTCAATTGACTTGAACTGTGTTTCCATTTGGAGAGGGGTTTTCAAGTCTGCTTCATAATCCCAATGTCACTTCTAGTGATCATTTGCATACAGAGCTCCACAGATTGTTCTCAGTCTGTCAAAAGCCTCCTGTCTAAAAACAACACTTTACTTTCTCCTTCTCTCTCTCTTTCTGTTCATATATATATATATTTTACTTTCTCCTTCTCTTTCTCTTTCTCTGTTTATATATTTTTACTCTCCGTTGTATCACCCAAAGTAAAAAGCCTCCTGTATAGAAACTCAGTTTATAACAACACTTTCTCCTTCTCTCTCTTTCCGTTCATATATATATATTTTACTTTCTCCTTCACTTTCTCTTTCTCTGTTTATATATCTTCGCTCTCCTGTTGTATCACCCAAAGTAGTGTCCAATGTTGGGTGTATAATAAAGGCTGATGTTGGACGTGCAAAGCAGCTTTGGCTAAGTGCTCTGTTTTTAGCCTGCAGACTATTTATACTCTGAGTGCAGTAACAGTAATGTGCCATGTGCGTGGGGAAGGCTTTTGTTTTGCCTGTGCTGTTAGCTGGCTTGTCATTGCAGACAAAGGTATTTGCACAGATGGACAACATGGTTCGACTTCCATGTAATGTAGAGGTGTCTGACAGAGTTGTATTATTATGTACCTGAAGTATATGGAACACAATGCGATAGCACTTTACTTGAGGCCGGTGTCATGCGTATGTTATGCGTGTGTCATAAACATTATGTCATACGTATGTCATGCATGTGTCAAACATTATGTTAATTTGATGACTGTCATTCAGTGAAATTCAGTCATGGCAAAGACAGGCCTAAAAATGTCAAAAACGTTTTTGACATCGACACCAAGTTTATGACTCTCTCATGACTGTGTCATGACACTGTTTTGACACTATTATGACACTGTTACGTCACATGTGTTACCCACAATACTATGAAGGATGAAGGCAATCATGGCCTTTTAATTATAACGCTGTCAAGGCTTGAAAATTGAGTGCTATGAATTGCAGCACCTTAAAAGTCCCAGTGGGTATGATTTCAATTGTCATTATCAAAACTACCAGAGCAGAAAGGTTATTATGATGCACAGAGCTGTTCTAAGTGCGTGGCGTGTCATGATGGGTGAAAAAGAAGTCATCCAGATCCAGAACTATCAGCACCTCATGTTACATTAGTATGGTGTTTAAGCCAATAGAAGCACTTAAACTTGGCAATGGTGGTTTTAGCATGCACAAAATGTGTATAAAAACTATTGTAAAATATTTGATTAGCACAAATTTATTTTTAAGTATTGTAATCGAAAATGGCTTGCTATGCATATTTCATTTGCTCTGTTTCTTAGTTTTCAATATGGTTTAGATTTCACACTATTTACTGGCTTATACAGAATCAATGATTTACAATGTACAACAGACAATTCCTCATGTTAGTGTGTGTGCGTGTGTGTGCGTGTGTTAAGACAGTCAGAGGGAACTGCAGTCCATCTTCAAGGTTGGGAAGGGTTAAGCTTGTTTAAGTTGAGGGTTGTGTGTGTGTGTGTGTGTGGGGGGGGGGTGGGGGTGGGAAGGGTTAAGCGTGTGTGTGTGTGTGTGTGTGTGTGTGTGTGTGTGTGTGTGTGTGTGTGTGTGTGTGTGTGTGTGTGTGTGTGTGTGTGTGTGTGTGTGTGTGTGTGTGTGTGTGTGTGTGTGTGTGTGTGTGTGTGTGTTAAGGGATTTATGAGTCTGATGGCCAAAGTGACGTATTCCCCTTTTCAGGCTACTACTAATCATGGTCCTTAAGCTGGGGCTAATCCAGTTAGCCTAAGGGGATAGCAGTGGAGAGTTTTATGGTGCAGAGGTGGTGTGTACAGGAACGCGGAGGATGCGTGCCGTGCACATCATAGTGGTACAGGTGCTGGACAAAACAAAACAACTGAAGTAAATGGTAAATGTCGGCAACACTGTTAACGCTCCCAGTTGTTAAATGGTATAACGTTTCGGACCTTTTGACCTTAAAAGGACTAAGGTCCGAAATGTCATGCCATTAAACAATCTGGAAGCATTATCAGTGTTGCCAGCATTTACCATTTACTTCAGGGGTTGTGTGTGTGCAGCAGTATGTGTATTTCAGACTATATCAGCAGCAGTATGTGTATTTCAGACTATATCAGCAGCAGTATGTGTATTTCAGACTATATCAACAGCAGTATGCGTATTTCAGACTGTATCAGCAGCATTATGTGTATTTCAGACTATATTGGCAGCAGTATGTGTATTTCCTTGCAGCAGTATGTGTATTTCAGACTATATCAGCAGCATCATGTGTATTTCCTCGGCGGTTTTGTGGAGACTCAGATGTCTAGGTGACCCCCCTCTGAGCAGAGCAGCTGTGTGAGACGAGACGTGTTTTGCTGTGCAGAGTTTCATCTCATTTCATTTCAGTGTTTCAAGTGCCTTGTATTTGTATTCAAGGCTAATTACACTGTGTGTGAGCAGGGAGGCAGGCGGGCGGCTTACTGTAGACAGAGGAGGCGGAGGCGTCGTGTCTTTTAATTAAGGCTGACATCGTACATGGGGTTTAATCATGTGTGGCTCACTCCCATACACACACACTTCAAGTATTGCTTTTCTTATACTGTGCTGTGTCTGTCAATTGCAATCATTCATTAATGTCTTTATTTTAGGAGGCCACAGTGTGAGAGCAAGAAGAGGCTGGTGGAGAGAGGCCATTAGTGTTTATTTTTTAAAGTATCATCATTGGATTGATCCAGCTTGAATAGTTTAGCACAGAACTAATAACAGTGCAGCATGGAAAGAGCTAGACCTGAGTAATCATGTTGTTCTCAAGAATGTGTCTGAAGTCAGATGATTGTTTTTTTTCTGTTTTTGCATATTCCTACATATAAAGTCTACATATCTCCAAACATTGGATTTCCTCCTCCAAGCTGTTTGCCCTGCAGTATGTCTTTTGTGTTCCTTGTACTATCGTGGGGTAGTGGAAGAGGCGTTTGACCCACTCCTGCATCCCGCTGTGAGCTTGCTCATAATGTTTAGCTTAGTTCAGTTTGTGTGTGTGTGTGTGTACTTGTTATTTACTCTTTATTTACTCTTTAAAAAAAATTAAAATTAAAATAAATAACCCCTATTTGCAACTGTTTCTGTATATCTCCTGTGCACTTTGTATTTGCTTGTGATGTTGGCTTGATTATGTCCTCTTTTGAAAGTCGCTTTGGTTATAAAGCGTCTGCCAAATGCAATGTATTGTAATGTAATGCTCTCTATCTTGAGGCTGTACTTCTCTTTCGCTCTCTCCAGTCTGTCTTTCTTCTGCAGTTAAACATCCTTGTGTTCCGAGCACAGTATTTCCATGAGGCTGACATTTGTTGCTTCAGTAATTTCATCTGATAATGGTCGACTCGCATAGCCCCTCTCTGAAAACATGCTCCTTAGAATTGTCTGTTGCTGGGCAACATGTTTTTGTTGTTGTTGTTGTTGTTGATGTTGTCGTTGTGGTAATCACGGTGAGTGAGATTATCTTTGCATTCAAGGAAGGGGGAGTTTGATTGGAACAGGGTCTGGAGCTGCAGTGAAAGACCTGTAGAAATTGCTTGAAATTTGCATGATGTATGTAGAAAAGGAATTGTTTTTGCACGGATGTTTGTGCACACGCATGTGTAGATGCACACAAATGTGGCAATTTGCGAAAGCATGTCTATTTCAGTACATCTGCTGCCTTGGCTGACTCTTAAGTCTGCTATAGGCCTACTGGGTGTTCTTGTTTAAACATTTGCATTGAGCAGAATACACTTAGCATAATGGCTACCACACGAACACAAACACAAACACATGCTCTAGAAAGGAATACATTAGCCATGGGACTACAGCAAACAAACACATGCTCTGGAAAGGAATACATTAGCCATGGAAGGGACTAAAGTAAACAACATTTAAAGTAGATTAGCCTATTTTCAGAGAGATAAAACAGAATGTACACAACGATCTTGTGAGGACCCACGACGACATCCTAACGGGACCAAAAAATCAAGATGGCAGCTCCCTGGTGTGACAACACATTACATATTACATTACATTGCACTTAGCCGACGCTTTCATTTATTCAAAGCGACTTACAACTATTATTTTTCAGGGTATTGGTTACAGTCCCTGGAGCGATGTGGGGTTAGGTGCCTTGCTCAAGGGCACTTCAGCCATGGATGGAGATGTAGGGAAAGGTCAGGGGGGATTTGAACCGGCAACCGTTAGATTGAAAGACCGACTACTTAACCACTAGGCCACGGCTGCCTCACCACGCTGGTGTTGCTGTGTCCAGGAGGGATCGGGTGGGAGGGAGGCAGAGATTGGTGGCTGAGTTGGTTGGCTGGCTAGCGGCGTAAGCATAGTATCATTAATGCCATTAGATAGTCAAGTGCGTTGGGCAGGGCAGGGCAGAGCAGGGCGGGTAGGGACAGTCCTATCCTCTCCTCTCCTTCTCCTGCTGCAGTGTAAGGAGACAGAGGGAAGTTGAGGGAGAGGAGAGGAGAGGCACCTAAGCACTTTGGCCATGGAGGCGACAATCAGCCGACTGGAGAGCCTGGCAGGTCGGTACTGCGTGACGTAGCGGAGCCTACGCGTAGCACACACACTGATTAGCCCTCACTGTAGGTGTGTGCTCTGCTCTGAATGTTGTTGTTGTTGTGTAGGTGTGTGTGTTTGAGAGAGAGAGACAGACAGGGTGAGGGCGTGTGTGTGCGTGTGTGTGTGTGTGTGTGTGTGTGTGTGTGTGTGTGTGTGTGTGTGTGTGTGTGAGAGAGAGAGAGGGTGTGTAGGGGGGGGGTGTGTGTGTGTGTGTGTGTGTGTGTGCGTGTGTGTGTGTGTATCTGCGCATGAGCATATGAGGAGGGGGGGGGTGTCTGCATGATGACATGAGCGTCCACACACGTGCTGCACACCCTTTAGTTTAGTCCAATCGCATTTGGGTATGTTGAGACTGTCTGGCCTTTACCCTGAGTCTTGGTGAAGGATACGGGGGGTGAGATGGGGGTGGAGTTAGTGGGGGGGTGGGGTTAGTGGGGGGGTGGAGTTAGGGGGGTGGAGTTAGGGGGGGATGGGGAGTAGCAGTAGTGAAGTAAGAGTTGTGTAGGATGTGCCGCCTCTGTGGGGGGTGGGGGGTGAGATGGGGTGGAGTTAGGGGTGGGGGAGGCGGGGGGGAGTATCTAGGGGGGGGGGGGGGGGGGGGGGGGGGGGGGGGTAGCAGTAGTGAAGTAAGAGTTGTGTAGGACGTGCCCTCGCCCAGCCGCCACCTGTTGCCTGTCCTGCAAAGCCTGATGGGAAGAGGAGCCCACGGGCAGCTAATCGGCTAATCTCCATCTCTCCAGTGGGCGGGGCCATGAGGGTGGCGGGGTGGAGAGGGGGGGTGGGGGTGGTGGGGGGGGGGGGGGGGGTTACAGTACAGGGGGAGGGAGGATTGGGGAGGGGAGCAGATCCCCCTTTTCCTGGTTGGGGAGGGGTGCAGATCCCCCTTTTCCTGATTGGGGAGGGGTGCAGATCTCCTTTTCCTGATTGGGGAGGGGTGCAGATCTCCATTTCCTGATTGGGGAGGGGTGCAGATCTCCATTTCCTGGTTGGGGAGGGGTGCAGATCTCCACTTGCCTCCTCCACTTGCTTCTCGTCATGATGACATCACTGACAACAGCATAATATTTCAATATCTTGCAAAAGCTCAATTGTAGAGTATTTTTCTCCATTTGCAATTGGGATGGTGAATGCAGATCTCCATTTGTTGTGGGGAGGTGCAGATCTTTATCGTTTTCACCACGGTTGGGGAGGGATGCAGATCTCCATTTCCTGGTTGGGGAGGGGAGGGTTGGACTCTGGCTCTCAGTCTGTTACGTAACCACCAAGCACACAGATCCCATGTGGCTCTCAATGGGATCTTAATTTGCAGGCCGTTGTGTGTGTGTTCATGCGTGCTTGTGTGTGCGTGTGTGTGTTTGTGTGCGTGTGTGTGCGTGTGTGTATTCGTGGGTGCCCGTGTGTGTGTGTGTGTGTGTGGAGAGAGGGAGGAGGAGAGCATATCCTCTGGGATGAGAGCCTAATGTGCCGGCAGATGTCCTTGCTGTTGTAGGCTACGAAGAGAGAGGTGAGTTTGGAGAGAGAGGAGTTTGGTGAGAGAGGAGTTTGGAGAGAGAGAGGAGTTTGGAGAGAGAGGTGCGTTTGCAGAGAGAGGGGCATTTGTTGGTCATTTGTTGGTTCTATGGCCCCGATGACACACACTCGGAAGACAGCCGTGCACATAGTCACAACTGACAGCCAGTGAAGTGACAATGGAGTTGAAATGACTAGACAAGACTAGAGGCCTTTTTTAAACTCCATTTGCTACGTACCGCTCACCTCAAGACAATCCTCAAGCCTGTCCTCAGAATAGACATCGAAATGTCCTTGAGGATCATTGTGGCCTGCCTGACTTGGTGTGTGTGTGTGCGTGTGCGTGTGTGTGCGTGCGTGCGTGCGTGCGTGCGTGCGTGCGCGCGCGTTTATTCTTTTGGCTGGAGTAAACATCTGTTAGTTGTGCAGATTTGTTTCATGTTTGTGCTGATGCTGATGTGTATGTGTCCTTTCTAGTACATTTCTCTCAATATTCCTTAATTTGAAATAATTTTCTGCATTTAAGCGATACATTAGATCTATAGGGCTGTAACCATACACTCTCGCTCTGTATCATGATTTTTGACCTATGGCTCGATGCACCCCATGATTTCTAAAAATGTATCCTATTAAATTAATTCATTTTCTTTTATTACATTTGCCAACATTATGAAATGCAATATGATATATTACACAAACTGTGGAAATTTATAGGTAGAAAAGGGTACTAATCATTTTAAAGTTTAAAAACCGTAATGATGACGTTTTGAAGCTTGGAAGCACTACCACATCATATCGTGGTTGTTTTCTGTACTTAAGGGCAGCTGAACTTTGAAAGGGTGCATCACGATACTTCCTTCTTGCACCGCGATACAGTATCATGACTCTGTGTGTTGTGATTGCTCGGCTTGATACAATATTGTTGAGAAAGGTAGGTCTGCACACTGCCGATCAGCTCCAAAAATAAACTTTATTATTTAAAAAAACGATGTTTCGGTCACCAGGGATATCTGCCTGATGAAGTTCCAGCGTGACCGAAACGTTGCTTTTTAGGAAGAGGAAGAGAGGGAGGAAGAGGGGGAGGGAGGGAGGGCTGGAGGAAGGGAGGGAAGAAGAGGAAGAGGGGGAGGGAGAAAGGGAGGAAGAGAGGGAGGAAGGGAAGAAGAGGAGGAGGGGGGGGGAGGAAGGGCTGCGCTGCGCGTGTCTCCCAGCGAGCGCCTTACCTGTCCAGCTGGAGGGATTAGGACAGACAGGAGGATCCCAGCAGCCATCTGTGCATTACGCCATCCAGGCCTGGGCTGGTCATCTGGCATGCAGGGCATTTACCCGGTGGAGTCCTCATCTGGCATGCAGGGCATTTACCCGGTGGGCCGCCAGTCCTCAGGGATTGATGCTTTTGTTTGTTTGGTTGTTTGTTTGTTCGTTTCAAATTTTCCCTTTGAAACCGGCCCACAATTTAGATGGTGCGCTCCATCGGTGCATCCTAAGTACACAGTGGACTGAACCCATCGTAATTGTAGAGCCCTATTTCTGTCATTTTGTGAAGTATTCACGAAAAAAATAACTTTAATTTTCGTGGTGCATTCACGTTATTGCCCGTTTTTCGTGGTTGGGCAACGAAACGCTGCCTATTCATTTGAATTGCCCCACTGCTGCTATGGTTATCCAAGCGTCTGCAGGGGCGGGGAGGGGGTGCTGACAGAACACTGCTGATACACTCGGGACTCACTAATTCGACACCCTTTCGGTACTTACGCCTTATGTCATACGACCCTAAACCTAAACCTAACCCTAACCCTAACCCTAACCCTAAATTGCTTGTTTGAAATGTTTGATTACCATGTGACGGTACCGAAAGGGCGTCAAACTAGTGGGTCGCTAGGCAGCAGTCGGGCAATTCAAATGAATAGGCAGCGTTTCGTTGCCCAACCACGAAAAACGGGCAATAACGTGAATGCACCACGAAAATTTAAGTTATTTTTTTCGTGAATACTTCACGAAATGAAAGAGATACGGTTGAATAGTAGTATGGGGGGTGGGGGTGGGGGTTAGGGGCTGGTCTATACCAAGGAGAGATGGATAGATAGGAGGGCTTACTCTCGTCATAACAGCGTAGTACGAAATGATGACGAGGAGAGTACGGAAATTGTATTCTTCTTCTACGGTCAGTATTGGAAGCATCAGGGAAGCATGCAATGCCACTTCCGCGAGGGTCGGAGTGTGGAACAGGTCATTGGACGGTGTGAATGTTTGTCAGCTGTCCTTAATTACTAGGGATGGGCATACGGTGAAAATTTCTTCGTCGATCGTCGGGAGAATTAATGATTAATAATCGGTTAACCATTAACATTTTTATATTAAAAACAGCACACATTTTGGCCCAGCATGCCCTATACTCTTGTATAACAAAAATACATCAAAAACATAATGTTTTTATTCTAGGATTTGTTTTTATTAACAACACATGTGTCAAGTGATTAACACTAGAACTACCACGGAGGGGTCAATTGACCTTTTTACCTAAAAGCCCCACAAGGGGGTCATTTGACCCTTTGGACCCCCTGCGGACACTCCTTTTGTTGTGGAAATGTGGCTGTTAGCAGCTCACAGCTGTCACTTGAGACACAGAGTGTGTGTGTGTGTGTGGATCATTTCCAATGCCTGTTGAGTGCTGTATCTCTGCATCTTCGTTCCTTGGAGAGGAGCTTCTTTCACCACAACATTTTTGAGGGAAATTAAGCAGTAGTCCACATGCACTGGTATTTATCCATCTAACAATTGCCAGGTTGCATTCACATGAGTCGTTATGGTCACATGGCATGGGAGATTCACACGTTACAGTTTTTCGATTGGTTTGGCTAATTTCTCGAAACTGAGATGACATTCTCAAAACAACACGGACAAATCCCCAAACCAACTTGCAATTTCCCAAAACAGAATGACATTTTTCATTGCTTTCATCAGATATCAAATGCTTTGTACTTGTCTCAAATATTTACATCTCTGCAGATGGATATGTACAAATACCCTTCAGGTTACACATTCAGCATACATTTAGCACATTTTCCAAATAAATTCACCTTGCTTATCTAAACGAATTAGACAATTCTCAGTCTAATGGTTGCCCTCTCCGAAACACGTCAGCATTATTTCATTGTGTAAGTCATCATATGCAAAGTGGTCTACGTAGTTCCCAAAACTGTCAAGGACATCATATTTTAAGAATTTCATTACATAGTAAATTCATGACAGTGTTCAACAGGTCAGATGGTATTGTAACTTTACTAGTTAGTAGAAAATAATTTTACAACCGTATACTACAGTTTCCATGTTATTTGGCTAATTTCATGACATTTTTTCAAACGACATTCTGTTTTGAACAATTGCTAGTTGCTTTGGCATTTGTCCATGTTATCTCTGTTTTGAGAAATGAGCCAAACCCATGAGAAACCTGTGATATATGGGCATTACTTTCTGTATATGAATTTACAGTAAAGAAAGTTACTGATAAATGTCCTTGGTAAATTATCTGTGTTGTCAAACTTCAATAGTTTCACTCACTTTTCATTTTTATACATAGTCGAAATCTGTTAGCTGAACGTAGATAAAACACCTAACCATTTTGACTGGCAGTGCTTACACAATGGCAAAGGGACAATGTATTTTGAGGGTACTGATGATATATGTGGGGAAGAAATGTAGTTTTGACACATGGGTAAACTGTTTTTGTGGT
>NW_026945492.1:31536-41536 GCF_034702125.1 Engraulis encrasicolus | reverse complement strand
TGCTGCTGCTGATGAACGCTGAGCTCAAGGGCAGATATCAGGTGTTCCTGTTGCATATCATATGGCAACAGGTTCCACTTACTAGGGCTGGGAATCGATTCTGATCCAGAAGGTCACGATCCAATTCGATCCACGATCCGATTCGATTCCATTCAATATCGATCTTCTGTATTGCTGGGTTGTCCCTTTAACCCATTTATGCCCCGAATTGTTAGACCAGCTATAAAAACCTACATTTCTCAGCCTTTGATACTCACACAAACATGATATAACTTGGTATGAGAGAGAGAGGTGGGAAAACACTGGCACTATTTAATTGGCCGTGTGTATTTGTGCATGTAGCCTACATGAATGTGGAAGAGAGCTACGGGATGTGGTTGAGAAAATAGCACCTATAATCATCGGCGAAAGATCGATCCACAAAGTTGTGAATCAATATCACAGTTTTCGGACGTAAATCGATACTGGATCACGATTCGATCTTTTGAACCCAGCTCTACCACTTACATGCCAGGCTTCGTTAGTAAAATCTCCCCCAGAGCTGCTGTGGACCAGCTTCTCCTGCCCTGATAGTCCACGGGCCAGGTGAGATGGTATGGTATGAGATGGTGAGATGTCGGTACCACGGGCCAGGTGAGATGGTATGGTATGAGATGGTGAGATAGTCCACGGGCCAGGTGAGATGGTATGGTATGAGATGGTGAGATGTCGGTACCACTCAGAGGGGCAAAGGTTGCTTATATTTGTTGAAAAGATACACGTCTGAAGTCAACATTTTTGTATAATCCTTCTGGAAGTTCAGCCAAGTTAGGGTTATCAGCCTTTAAAGTAACACCCCCCCCATCAAAAATAAGTTTTATAAGATGGGTGCCTGTCTTTCTACTGGCCCTTGTTTAAGACGTATAGGGATAGTTAATGTTGTTATGTGATGGGGAGCCCGTGGAGTATGAGCATCTCCATGACGACAGCCTGCAATAACGCATAGGGATGCACTGGTACCGATAATGGTATCGATACCTATACTGGTATCCGTATCGGCCCCGATACTTGCTCATTAAACTCGTACTCGTACTCATACAACACTTGTCGATACCAGGCACCGATACTGCTATTACACGAAGCAACGCAACATCTCAACACACTCTGCTGACTTGAATATAACGCATAGGGATGCACCGATACGCACCGGTGCCGATAACGGTATCGATACTGGCCTGGCCCCGATACTTGGTCATTAAACTCATACTCGTACTCATACGACACTTGTCGATACCAGGCACAGATCCTACTGCTACTACACGAAACATCTCACCACACTCTGTTGACTTGAAAGCAGCACGGGGGAGGAAAACGCCGCCTCATAAATTTACTAACATTTAAATCTCCATGGAAATGGACAATAAAGTAAACATCACAGGGGTGGAAAACAAGGCTGTGCATTTATTTTGATTGTATGCTGGGGAAACAAACTATCAGTATCGATACTCACTGTATCGGGCAAGTACAGAAAACAATGTACTCGCACTTGTATCGGTTTTCAAAAAAAGTGGTGTTGTGCATCCCTAATAAGTTGAGCATGAAACCTGAGCAGGCAACAGAGACCCAGGATGGAATGGGACACCGTGTCTGTGTGCTGTGCTCATATGAGAAGGACATAGGAGAGGGGGGGGGGGCACTAGGTGAAGGATACTGGAGTGGTGACAATATTATGGACATATGAGAGGGGGGGGCACTAGGTGGTGACAATATTATGGACATATGAGAGGGGGGGCAGGGGGGGCACTAGGATACTGGAGTGGTGACAATATTATAAACATAGGAGAGGGGGGGGGGGGGGCACCGTGCCTGTGCTGTGCTCATATGAGAAGGACATATGAGAGGGGGGGGGGGCACTAGGTGGAGAAGGATACTACAGTGGTGACAATATTATGGACATATGAGAGGGGGGGCACTATAGGATAGGGGGGGCCACTAGGTGAAGGAGGATATACAGTGGTGACAATATTATGGAGAGAGACTAACAGCTCCAGTCTCTTTATTTAATAGGCCACAGCTGTGCTCTACATGTTGTTGTGTTGTGAGAGGAGGAGGGGGAGGGGGGGGAGCTGTGCTCTACATGTTGTTGTGTTGTGAGAGGGGGGGGGCTGAAGTGGTGACAATATTATGGACATAGGAGGGGGGGGGGCACTATAGGAGAGGGGGGGGGCAGGGGGGGGGACTAGGTGGTGACAATATTATGGAGAGAGACTAACAGCTCCAGTCTCTTTATTTAATAGGCCACAGCTGTGCTCTACATGTCTGTGCTCTGTTGTGTTGTGTTGTGTTGTGTTGTGTTGTGTTGTGAGAGGGGGGGGGGGCTGTGCTCTACATGTTGTTGTGTTATGAGGAGGGGGGGGCGATGCTCTACATGTTGTTGTGTTGTGAGGGGGGGGAGCTGTGCTCTACATGTTGTTGTGTTGTGAGAGGGGGTGGGGCGCTATGCTCTACATGTTGTTGTGTTGTGAGAGGGGGGGGGGAGCTGTGCTCTACATGTTGTTGTGTTGTGAGAGGAGGAGGGGGAGGGGGGGGAGCTGTGCTCTACATGTTGTTGTGTTGTGAGAGGGGGGGGGGCTGTGCTCTACATGCTGTTGTGTTGTGAGAGGGGGAGGGGGGGGGGGGGGGGGGGGGGGGCGAGGTTTGGGGGGGGGGGTGCTAATGTGTGTGAAAGGTTTGTGCATCTGAGTATGTGAGCGAGCGAACACATTTGGGGGTACACAGAGACCCTGCTGTTGAGTCCACACACACACACACACACACACACGCACGCGCGAACACGCACACGCACACGCACACGCACACGCACACGCACACGCACACGCACACGCACACGTTCTCCTGCCAGGCCAGATGGCTTCTGTCAGAGAGGGAGTGAAAGAAAGAAGAGGAGGAGGAGCAGGAGGAGGAGGAGGAGGAGGAAGAGGAGGAGGAGGAGGAAGAGGAGGAGGAAGAGGAGGAGGAGGAGGAGGAGAGGAGGAGGAGGAGGAAGAGGAGGAGGAGGAAGAGGAGGAATGATCCAGAGTGGCTCGGTTCTCTCTCTCTCTCTCTCTCTCTCTCTCTCTCTCTCTCTCTCTCTCTCTCTCTCTCTCTCTCTCTCTCTCTCTCTCCCCGTGAGACTTCACATCTGGAGCCCACCTGCCAACGGGCCATTTCCCTCCCACACACACACACACACGCACACGCACACACACGCACACGCACACACAGAGCATGCACACACAACATTCACACACACACACACACACACACACACACACACACACACACACACACACACACACACAGACACATGCACACACACACACACACACACCTTGCTGATGTACTCATCTCTCCCCTCTTTTCTCCTCTACTTCTACAGCCCCAGGCCACTTCATTAGAATACCATGAAACAGTTGATTTATTTCCATAATTCCATCAATAATGTTAAACTATCATGGATTATAGATTCATGGTCCAGTTTTTTTAACTATTCCAATCATTCAATTGTTTATTTTTGCATATTTTGGGCTTCCAGCTCAAACAACCCGTAAATTGGGGAATTCGCATCATTAGAATATTGTGATAAAATCACAATTTTCTGCAGCAAAATTCAGGTCACATCAAATCAGTTAAAATTTGGTACTATCTACATATCATGCAACGTTCAATACTTGGCTGGTACTCTCTCTGTCTACGTAATAACTGCCATGATGTGTTTAACATTGAAGTCAATGGCAGAAACAGTGCATGGGAGTTATGGAAGCCCAGATATCCTTGATGCTTTGCTGTCAGCTGTTCTTGTTTGTTGACCTGGTGCCCCACACTTCACTCTTCAATATACCCGTAGATTTCCATGCCACGTTTTGGTGTTAACTCACCAGTTTAATTCTAATTTGCCAGAAATAAAACCCCATTCATTTTCAATTTCTGCGAAAACGCTCTCTCCTCTCCTTCTATATATACCGCTCCCTCTCCTCCTCTCCACCCTCTCTCCACCCGGTGGACTTTGTCTTTGTCTCTCCATTCTTCTGCTGCCGTGCTCTTTAAAACTATCTTGATATCTTTTTAATTCTGCTTTCATATCTTTTTAATTCTGCTTTCATATCTTTTGAACTCTATCTTGATATCTATTTAATTCTGTTTTCATATGATCTTTTTAACTCCATCTTGATATCTATTTAATTCTGTTTTCATATGATCTTTTTAACTCCATCTTGATATCTATTTAATTCATTCTTTACAATATGTCTCTTTAATTCCGTCTTCATGATTCTCCATATCTGTCTTTATTCCGTCTTCATGTCTTCATGATTCTCCATATCTGTCTTTATTCCGTCTTCATGTCTCTTTGATTCTCCATATCTGTCTTCAGTCTCATAGTTTTCCACTCACCAGTTCTGTGTCATTTTTTTCTTTTTTTCTCTCTGTCTTTCCATCCTGCTTGTTTTTCCAGGGGAAGAGGGTTTCGTATGTGGTCATGGTGGAGTGTGTGTGTGTGTGTGTGTGTGTGTGTGAGAGTGCGTGAGGGTTTCGTATGTGCTCATGGTGGTGTGTGTGTGTGTGGGTGTGTGTGTGTGGGGAGAGGGTTTCGTGGTGTGTGCGTGTGCGCGCGCGGGGAGAGGGTTGCGTATGTGCTCGTGGTGGAGTGTGTGTGTGTGTGTGTGTGTGTGTGTGTGTGTGTGTGTGTGTGTGTGTGTGCTCTCTCTCTCTTTCTCTCATCTTGGCATCCCAGTCCCTCTCAATCGATCACAGAGCCACCTGGTTGGCTGCTGCTGCTGCCATGTTGTTTTGTTTTGATACTGCTTACTTTAGTCAGATTCTGAAAACACACACACGCGCACACTCACACACACACACACACACACACACACACACACACACACACACACACACACACACACACACACACACACACACACACACACACACACACACACACACTTCACATTCTTGGCTCCAGCAATGGCCTAAGCAGCAATGGGCAACATGGATTCATCAGTTTCAATCCAGTCAGCACCATATATTCCACAAGACTTAGTTTTACCGGTCTGATTCCGCCACCTGATTGGCTGGTTGAATGACCACCTGCCCCTCATTGGTCAGTAGGCATGAGACAAAGCCTTATCAAAAGACATGATGTTGAAGACAAAGCCTCATCAAAAGACATGATGTTGAAGACAAAGCCTTATCAAAAGGCATGACGCTGCTAGTTACTCGCTCAGCGAATCAAGTAAGTCAATAGATGTGTCAATGTGTTCCAGCGAGATGAGGAGGTGAGTAGGCGAGTACTGTACAAGCGATGCGATGTGGGCGGATGTGAAAATATTTTAACTTCGAGCGAGGCGAGTAAGCGAGTAACCAATTGGAATGGAGAGTTCGGTACTTCTCGCCTGTTGATTGGCAGTTAAACGTTTAGTGAACGTTCCACAAGAGAGTGGCGAGTAGGCGAGCGAGCAAGAAGCCATTAACAAGCAGCGTTGTGTGTGAAGGTTGTAGCTTATCGGTCTTCCTCTCTCAGCAGAGGAGTGTAGACGTCTCTTAACAGGTATCTCTCCCTTCAGGCATATCTCCCTTCAGGCATCACTCCAGTCCAGCAGACACGCTCTCTCTCTCCTCTCTCTCTCTCTCTCTCCTCTCCTTCTTGCTCTCTATCACTCTCTCCTCTCCCTCTCTCTCGCTCTGTCTCTCTGTCTCTCTCTCCTCTCTGTCTCTCTCCCTCTCGCTCTCTCTCTCCCTCTCGCTCTCTCTCTCTCTCTCTCCCCCTCCCTTTCGCTCTCTCTCTCTCTCTCGTTCTCTCTCTCTATCAGAGTTGAGCATGATTTCATCATCCAGCTATTGGCGTGTAGACACACACACACACAGACACACAGACACACAGACACACAGACACACACACACACAGACACACACACACACACACACACACACACACACACACACACACACACACACATGGACAGACACACACACACACACACAGACACACAGACTCTCCTCCTTCAACCTCGAGTCACCTACAGTGCTGCATACTTCACCCTCTTCATGGTGTCTACACTGATTTGCAGACGGATGGTAAATGTTTCAGACGCATAGTAAATGTTTTTTTTGTCATTTTGACTAATGTACACATGCACACCACCCACCCCCACACACACACACATACGCACACACACACACACCTTGGAGTCATCGGGTTTCCATGCCTGTTAAACAAGTGATTTGCAATCATGTGTTGCAACAATTCACTCTGGTTTTCACGGTGGGTTGTGGTTGTTAGGGGCGACCGTGCAGTAGGCCATTGCCAGAGTGACTGGGGAAGTTATGAGAATATTATTATTATTATTATTATTATTATTATTATTATTATTATTATTATTATTATTATTATTATTATTATTATTAATAATTACACAATATATATTAATGTGGAAGTTGAGAATATTATATTATTTATTATTAATTAGACAATGTGTATTAATGATTAAGAGAAAGAGACATTCTGGCGCTCTTATTGTTATTTGCTCAGCATTACACAGCTGGCACTGGTTACTGTCCATTGCCATACACACACACACACACACACACACACACACACACACACACACACACACACACACACACACACACACACACATACTGGGCACAGTGAGAAGATTAGCCCTGTTGCTATGACAGTGGGGTGAGAGTGAGAATGCATGTATGCTCGGTTGTGCGGTTGTGTGTGCGTGTGTGTGTGCGGGTGTGTGTGTGTGTGCGTGTGTGTGTGTGTGTGTGTGTGTGTGTGTGTGCGTGCCCGTGCGTGCCTGTGGGTCTGAATCGTGTTCGGTGTGGAGTGTGTGTAGTGTAGCTGTGTGCATCCAACTCTGTGTTTTAAAGAGTTAATTTGGTGTTCCGCTCAGTTCTAGATGATTTGTGTTCATTTATTTATGAATATGAATTTGATCGCGTGCGTGCGTGCGTGCGCGCGTGCGTGCGTGCGTGCGTGTGTGTGTGTGTGTGTGTGTGTAATGGCAGAGGGATGCAAGGGAAGGGCTGTGTGTGTGTATTAAAGTGGAAACCCGTAAGAGGAAACAGAGAGTAATTGTGAACGAAGGAGAGACTGAGAAACGCAGAGAGAGAGAGAGAGAGAGAGAGAGAGAGAGAAATGGAGAGCCAGACAAATGGAGAGAGAGAGCGAGAGAGAGAGAGCCAGAGGGAAGGGAAGGGGGAGGGGGCTGTTCTTAAAACAGAGTAGAGGCCAGATCAGAAATAAAACATAAAAAAGAGAAAGGGATGGGGGGAGAGAGAGAGAATGCGTGCAGTGGAGAGGGGAATGGAGGAGCGAAGAGTGAGCGAGGCGAGTGAGAGAAAGAGAGTGAGTCGACTAACAGCTCTTCAGATTAAGACTGGCGCTCTGCTCTCCTCCGCTCTGCTCTCCTTTATTTCCACTCCTCTTTTTAAAACTATCCTGCAATCGCTCAGTTTTCTTCCTCGAGTGCGGACAAAAGGCTGACTGAAGGAGGTATAGAAAAAACGGAGAGACTGAAGGAAAAGAAAAGAAAAGAAAAGAGAGAGAGCCAGTGAGCGCGAGAATGAAAGAGTGATATAGTAAATGACCAGAGAGAAGAGAAGAGAAAAGAGAAGAGAATAGGGGAGGGGACGAGAGGCAGTGGCACTTTTTTTCCCTCTTCTTTTTTTCTTTCCTGATGTACTCTCCATGCCGTTCGCTCGGTGGTGTTGGTGACCAGCGCTGACATACTGCAAAGCCGTTTCTCTCCTCTCTCCCTCCTCTCGCTGATCTCCTCTCCTCTCGCCTGGAGACCTGACGAGGGGAGCGTTTCTCTCCTCTCTCCCTCCTCTCACTCACTCCTCTCGTTGATCTGACGAGGGGACAGAGCCCAACGCAAGGACACAAAGCCTCGTCCACCCGCAACCTGCCGCCACTGCTGCTGCCGCCGCCGCCACTGCCAGACGATTTTTCTTTTTAATCTGCCACGAACAAATGTGTGTGTGAGTGTGTTTGCGTGTGTGTGCGAGAGAGAGAGGGAGAGAGATACAGCGAAGAGGGAGACGGCGAGTGGAGTGTGTGGCGCATTCCTCTTCTCCCGGCTGCACATGTGAGTGTGTGTGTGAAGTGTGCGTGTGTGTGAAGTGTGCGTGTGTGTGTCATGATGGGGGCTCACCAGAGGTTGGCACATACACCCATCACTAACTGACGACGTCGACGAGACGAGACGAGACGAGACGGCAGCGAACGGAGCGAGAGAGTGACCAAGGGGGAGGAGGAAGAGGAGGAAAAGAAGACCAGAGGAGGAGGAGGAGGAGGAGAGGAGGATGAGGAGGAGTGGAGGCGGAGGAGTGCAGGGGTACCCCTGAGGGCTAAGACAGAGACGGCCCTCTCGTCTTCTTCCCCCTTCCTCCGTTTTTTTCCCTCTTTTTTGTATCGTTCTTTCGGCCCCTGCCGTTACTCTCCCCCTTGTTTTCTTGGTGGCCATGCGTAGTCGTGCTGCGTAGTCGCTACGGCTGAAGAATGTGGAGGCAGCAGCACTTTCCAGGCAAGACGCACGTTTACCATTACGATTACGATTACGTAGAGTTCCCTGTTTCCTGTTGGCGTTTCCAAATGTGTAATAAAGTGTGCCATGGGGGGCGGGGGGAGGGGGGGGGGTTGTTGGGGGGCGGCATGAGGAGTGGGAGGGGGGGCATGAGGGGGGGTTGGGGGAATGTGAGGTGGAGGGGGCATGTCGGGGTGAGTGGGGGGAGGGGTGGGGAGGGGACACAGGGGTCGGCAAGGGGGTGGGAAGTGGGATTGAGAGGAGAGGAGAGGGGAGGGAAAGGGGAGGTGTGTGTGTGTGTGTGTGTGTGTGTGTGTGTGTGTGTGTGTGTGTGTGTGTGTGTGTGTGTGTGTGTGTGTGTGTGTGTGTGTGTGTGTGTGTGTGTGTGTGTGTGTGTGCGCGCGCGTGCGCGTGTGTGTGTCCGTGTGTGTGTGTGTGCGTGTGCGCGCGCGCGTGTGTGTGTGTGCGCGTGCGTGTGTGTGTGTGTGTGTGTCTTCTCTTCCCTTTCTGACATGTGGGAGACAATTAGTGAGATGAAAATGGCCTGTGGATATTATCAAGTGGGGGAGAGGGCTGTATGTATGTATGTGTGTGTGTGTGTGTGCGCGTGCGCGTGCGTGTGCGCGTGCGCGTGTGTGTGTGTGTGTGGTAATGTATGTAGTGCATGACTTCAGTTTCTTTCTCTGCTAGAGGGCACCAGTGGGGGTGTGTGTGTGTGGGGGGGGGTTGGTAGTGATGCAGTGAGGTGACGAAGGGGGTGTGGGGGGGGGGGGGTGTGTTTTGTCACCAGTGGTGGTTGGAGGGGGGGTGGGATGGGTGTAGGTAGTGAGGTGGTGAGTGTGGTCATGTTTTGGCAACAGAGCATGTGGAGCTGGGAGAGGAGAGAGAAGGGAGTGAGGTGGGGGAGTAGAAAGAGGGGAACAGGGGAGGAGGAGGTGGAGGAGTGGTAACAGGCGAAGAAGGGAGGAGGAGGTAGAGTAGAACAGGGGAAGAGGAATGGAGGAGGTGGAGGAGGTGGAGGAGGAGGAAGAGGAGTGGTAAGAGGGGAACAAGAGTGGAGGAGGTAGAGGGTTAGTAACAGCGGAAGAGGAGGTGGAGGAGGTGGAGGGTTAGTAACAGCGGAAGAGGAGGTGGAGGAGGTGGAGGGTTAGTAAGAGGAGGTGGAGGAGGAGGAGAGTTAGTAAGAGGAGGAAGAGGAGGTGGAGGGTTAGTAAGAGGAGGTGGAGGAGGTGGAGGGTTAGAAACGGGTGGAGCAGCCGTGTGGAGGACAAGAGGCCTTTGTGTGCTGCTGTTTTTTTTTCAGAAGAGGGTTGTGGGTGTGCGTGTGTGTATGTGTGTGTGTGTGTGTGTGTGTGTGTGTGTGTGTGTGTGTGTGTGTGTGTGTGTGGTGAAGAGGGTTTAGAAAGGCTGCCAACAAAAGGGGATTTATACTGTCCTCCCTCGAAAAC
>NW_026945492.1:0-21436 GCF_034702125.1 Engraulis encrasicolus | reverse complement strand
ACACACACACAGGTACGCACACACACACGCAGGCACTCGCACGCACGCACGCACGCACGCACTCACACACACACACACACACACACGCACACACACCCAGGCAACATGGTACTAGAAGGCTTCAGGTAGCGTTCCAAATGTGTTCTCAGTAATGAAGTGAAGTAATTGGCAATAGTAAATACAGTGAGGAGAATAAGTACAGTTGAGGACGATATTATTAGCCCCCCTCCTGAAATTAGACATTTCTCTTGATTTCTCTGTAAGAATTACCATTATTAACCGTTTCTGTTATTCTGGAAACAAATACACTGGTGGAGATAATGTTCAATGAGTTGAATTTGGATTTTTCTATTGTTACGATGAGTTTAAACAAAAAAGCGCAAAAATGACAAGGACAAAATTATTAGCCCCCTGATCATTAAAAGTCAATATGGCGCCATTTATGAACCAAAGCTGACAACAGGCTCTGATAAGTTGCTTCCTAGGTTGGCACATGCCCCACTAGGGATTTTGGCCCATGTCTTCACTGCAAAGTGTTCTAGCTGGTCCAAATTGCATGGATGCTGAGCATAGACATTAACCACAGACTCTCAGTGGGATTGAGGACTGGACTATGAGCGGGTGATTCCAATATCTTGGTTTTAGTGTCCTTCAAGAACCTCTGAACTAATCTAAATGCATGCTTTGGGTTACAATGTTGTTGGAAGACCCAGCAATCCATATTCAGACCCAGACTCCCTGTGTCTGAAGCTGAATAACAGACTAAACTTAATGCCCCACCACTATGTGTAACTGTGGAAACTGCTTAGCCTCATTAGACCAAAGAAGCATTGGACACCTGCTTAGATGATTGTTATTGACCTGGCCTCACCTGGAGTTTTTTTCCCCACCAAGAAAGACAGTTGTTAGGGCTTGTCATCATATTGGGCTTTGGGGCCATCATCATAGAAGAACCCCTTTACTAAAGGCAGTGCATATCAGAGTGTTATTGAGCTTTGCCTGTGAACATTTGAAAGTCAAAAATGAGTTTTGAATGTCTCTGCTTTCATCTGATGATATTCAATTGCACCTGCATGGATGCATGAATTCTGCTTCTGTCAGGTGAAGAAAGGGATAGTCCTTGAATCGTTATAAGATGCTTTCCACAATTAAAAATGGTGGTGGATGCATCATTCTGTGGCAGCCTCAGCCACAGGAAACCTTGTTTGGGTGTACGGCACCATAAAAACTGAAAATTATGATAGAATGTGGAAAGTGACCTTGCAAAAATATGCTCATAGAGGGAGCTAAGATCTTCACTGGATCTTTCAATAAGATAATAACCCAACTCTTGCATCCAAAATAGTTCAAATGTTCTTCAAGGATACTAAAACCATGGTCATGGAGTGGTTCAGACCTCAATCCTTTAGATAGTGTTTGAAGAGTGCTGAAAATGAATGTCCATCCTCAACATCCATGCAATTTGGACCAGCTTAACTATTTGCGATGAAAAAAATGGCCCAAAATCCCTGGTAGGACATGTGCCAACATAGTTAACAACTAATCAAAGTGCCTGGTGTCAATTTTTGTTCATAAATGGCACTGTATTGACTATTAATGATAAGGGGGCTAATAATTTTGTCCTTGCCATTTTTAGACTTTTTTTGTTTAAACTCATTGTGAAAATGGAAAAGTCCAAATTTAACTTATTGGATACTATCTCCATGGTGTATTTGTTTCCAGAATAACACACATTTATAAATAATGATCATTCTCAATGATCAATGAAGAGATATGTCTAATTTCAGGAGGGGGGCTAATAATATCGTCCTCAACTGTATTTGATCCCTTGCTGATTTTGTTGGTTTGCCCACTAATAAAGACATGATCATTCTATAATTTTAATGATAAAATGTATTGTAATATAGAGAGACAGAATATCAAAAAGAAAATCCAGAAAATGACTTTGAAGAATATATTTTAATTGATTTGTGGCAAAGCCCTTGTTGTCACATACAGAGGTCAGATGTTTCTTTCAGTTAATGACAATGTTTGTGGGTATATTAGAAATGATTTTTGTCCACTTTTCCTTGCAGATCATCTCTAAATCACTTAAGTTGTATGACTGTAGCTTGCCAAATGGGAACTTCTGTTCCCTTCACAGGATTATTATAGGGTTAATGTTTGGAAACTGTCTAGGCCACTTCATGACCTTAATGTGCTTCTGCTTGAGCTACTCCTTCGTTGCTTGGGCTGTATGTTATGGATTATTATCATTTTGGGAGGCTAATCCATGACCCACCTTCAGTCTAGTGGTGGTGGGAAAGAGGTTGGCATGCAGCATTGTACGTTTACATGTCTCCCTCCATCCATTTCTTGACAATGTGAAGTTGTCCTGTGTCTTGGCCAGACAAACAACCTCAAAACATAATGTTACCACTTTCATTTATGATGTTGGAGAAGGTGTTGTTCTTGGGATCATAGGCAGCATTTCTCTTCCTCCAAACACATAGAGTTGTGTTAATGCCAAACAGTTTGATTTTGGTGTTATCTGATTCCAGCACCTTCCAATCATATCCTAATCCAGTTTGACATTCATTGGCAAACCTCAGATGAGCCTGAACAGGTTCCTTCTGAAGCCGGGGTACCATACATGCACTGCAGGATTTTAATCCACTGTGGTATCAAGTGTTTCCAATAGTTTTCTTAGTGATTGAGGTCCCAGCTGCCTTGAGATAATTTCCTAGCTCCTCCCATACCGTTTTAAGGTGCTTTATCTCCTTTTTTCTGGTTATTAAATTCCCACAAGGTCAAATCTTGTATGGAACCAGAGACAGGCCTAAGATTGATGATTGATGATAATTTTGTATGTCCTAAAATTGGGAGGAAATGCACCAACAGTTTGCTCTTTAATATCCAGGAGCCCATTTCAGCCTTATTGAGTTCTAAAATCTTGTCCCTGACATCCTTTGACAACTTTTTGGTCTCTCCCATGTTGGCGAGTTTAGTTCGATTGATTGACTGATTCTATGGACTGATTCTGCCGATTCAGTGTGTCTTTTGTGCAGTTTACTATTAACAGGTGTGTTCAATTCAGATAACAAGTTGATTGGAAGTGCCATTTGATCTGCGGGATCAGAACTCTTAGTGGTTGGCAGGGGATCAAATACTTATTTCCCGGAATTAAATATAAATCAATTATTATATATTCTTTAGAGTTAATTTCAAGATTTTCTTTTTGATATTCTGTCTCTCCATATTAGAATACATATTATCATTAACATTTAAGACTGATCATGTCTTTATTAGTGGGCAAACCAACAAAATCAGCAAGGGATCAAATACTTATTCTCCTCACTGTAGGTCACTGTTTTGGGAAGCCAAACTGCAATGCATACAATTGCTCTCTCTCTCTCTCTCTCTCTCTCTCTCTCTCTCTCTC
Source organism: Engraulis encrasicolus (assembly GCF_034702125.1). Classification (NCBI taxonomy): domain Eukaryota; kingdom Metazoa; phylum Chordata; class Actinopteri; order Clupeiformes; family Engraulidae; genus Engraulis; species Engraulis encrasicolus. The sequence continues at coordinate 18,015 of NW_026945492.1, read as the reverse complement.
TCTCTCTCTCTCTCTCTCTCTCTCTCTCTCTCTCTCTCTCTCTCTATCTCTCTCTCTCTCTCTCCCCTTTTCAATTTCATGAAGCAAAAGCATCTGATAGCAGCTGAAGTGATTTTGTGAATTGCAGGCAGTTCCTCATACAGAGCTGTTTTAACACCATAGAGAGCTGCTTTAACACCCGCAGTTCTTCATAGAGAGCTGTTTTAACACCTGCAGTTCTTCATAGAGAGCTGTTTTAACACCTGCAGTTCTTCATAGAGAGCTGTTTTAACACCTGAAGTTCTTCATAGAGAGCTGTTTTAACACCTGCAGTTCTTTATATAGAGAGCTGTTTTAACACCTGCAGGGTGTCTGGATGTATTTGAAGCTAGACTTCGGCACGCAAAATTAAATGAAACAAAACAAAACAAACACATTCACATTTTCTGCAATTTACGTAAATACAGACACCTTTGAAATGACAACACTTGAAGCATTCAGGTTGTCACATATGAACACAAACTTGTTTTCACATGTGTCTTGGTGCGGTTGCTTTTTGTTTATATTGTATAACTTCACTTACAGAATGTGAATGTCTTTATTATTTTTCATTTTATTTGACTTTTATTTTACCTGAAAGGTCCTGTTGAGATCTAGGTTTGCGTGTGCGATATACATTCTGAAAGGCCACTCTGCATGTTGCTCTGTCTACTGGTCGCATGCCAGACAGAATACACTAATAATAATAAAAAGCTCTAAGGATATTGTTGTCTAAGCAAAATAATAATAAAAAGCTCTAAGGATATTGTTGTCTAAGCAAAATAATAATAAAAAGCTCTAAGGATATTGTTGTCTAAGTAAATCTGTGTCTGCATGTGCATTCCTTCTGTGTGTTCTGAAAACCTAAGAAACGAATAATAATAATAATAATAATAATAATAATCGTAATAATAATAATAATCTGTGTGTTCTGGTCTACTGGTCTACCAATAATAATAAAAAGCTCTAAGGATATTGTTGTCTAAGTAAATCTGTGTCTGCATGTGCATTCCTTCTGTGTGTTCTGAAAACCTAAGAAACGAATAATAATAATAATAATAATAATAATAATAATAATAATAATAATAATAATAATCGTAATAATAATAATAATTGTAATAATAATAATAGTAGTAATAGTAATAATAATAATAATAGTAATAATCTGTGTGCTCTGCCTGCAGGTCGCATCCCAGACAGCCTAAGAAACTGCGTCAATAAGGAGTTCTTTGTGACCTCGACCCCCTGGGCCGTCATGGACCAGCAGGGCATCCACCCCGAGCTCAACGGCACCGCCTACAGGTAAAGTAGCCAACGCACAGCCAGCGTAGCGAACAGTAGAGTACAGTACAGTAGAGTTCAGTACAGTACAGTAGAGTACAGTACAGTACAGTACAGTAGAGTTCAGTATAGTAGAGTTCAGGGGCCACATAACAGAAACTTCCTAAGTCTGAAATCCTATCTTATCTTGAGATAGGAAGGGATTTAGGAATTTTGGTATAACAGAAGGAGGTTTCCTAACTTAATTTAGGAAGAAATCCTATCTTATCTTAAGATAGGAATATAGCCATTCCAGAAGCATCCTAAGTTAGGAATATCTTAACTTAGGATGCCTAAGTTAGGAGACCATACACCCTGTCCTAAACTCAGGATACCCCTGTTACTGGTGCTTTTTTTGCATTATGCACAATGTCAGCAACATGGGGCATCAAACCAAAACACCTAGAGCAGTGATGCCTGGGTTAATGGGGGCATTTTGTTTTCAAGAGAGAAAAAATGGCACTGGTAGCCACAGTAGCTTCCCAACCAGGCAGGCTACAATTCCATAGTTGCCTGATGTAGGCCTAAATAATTTTACCATTTGAAGCCTGTCATTGTTCTATCCATGCAATAGCCTACCTTTATTTAGAAATTAAAAAAGAAAATAGTTTGAAAGCCAAACACATTTCCTATTACAGTGTAACAAGTGTAGCCTTTGAATTAGGCCTACTTTGACCATGGTGTTTGCACATCAAAGACAGATTTTGCCACGTCCAACAAAAAGGCAACTGACTTCACGTAGCCTACGTGCTGATGTTGTGACAGGCTTATGAGCACAACCTGCGCTCCCTCGCCAAAGTCTCCTCTCAGGAGTTGAACAGGACAAGTTACAATGTCTAGTCCTACTAGGTCTACTGATGAATTTATAGACCACACAAAACTAATCCATTTGTCTTCACAAAGTTAACGGTGTAGATATTATGCTAAGCAGGGTTTAGCATTTCTAGGTTGCGTAGCGTTATTCAAAAGTTAGCCTATTTGATGATCCGATTCCTCTCGCTCTCCCTCGTCCTCCGTCAGTGCTGTCACACAGGCGCACCTTGCTCTCCCTCCCTCTTCCCATCTTCACGCTGTCATTCAAACTAAGAATGTTTCTATGATCAATAAAATGTCTTTAGTTCACTACACGGAGGCATCCCAGAATGATGACTGTTTTACACGCGTTGTTTAGGCTGACAGTCGATGTGACTTGTTTCGTCGCCCGTTTCATTGCTTTGAATAAGCTTGATGATGACAACACGGCTATGAGGAAACTTTTTAGGAGTCTTAGCTACAAATGTAGCCTACATGAATGATGGAAATGAACGCCCTCCTTTTATTCACTGTATTTTTTCGTCCGTAATCATTAATAATTAGGTTATGCGTTCTCCCCCCAACGCGTAGCCTAGGCTACAACTGGCTGCCCGCCGCTTCAAAAGTGAAGTCGTTACATTCTATCAATCTCGTGCACATTCGAAATGGCAGAAACAGACACGACCAATCGAAAAAATCAATATGATAGAGGAGTTAGGAATTCCTAATTTAAGATAGGATGGGGGGCCAAAAATAAGATAAGAAACGGCTAGGGACTTAGGAATTCGTTCTGTAATAGGAAGTTAGGATTTTACTGTTAGGATGAGCATTTAGGATTTTTTCTGTTATGTGGCCCCAGTACAGTACAGTACAGTACAGTAGAGTTCAGTAGAGTACAATACAGTAGAGTAGAGTACAGTAAAGTAGAGTACAGTAGAGTTCAGTAGAGTAGAGTGCAGTACAGTATAGTAGAGTTCAGTAGAGTACAGTGCAGTACAGTTCAGTGCAGTAGAGTACAGTAGAGTGCTGTGCAGTGCAGTAGAGTTGTCCCACCCACCACCTGCCTTCTGTCTGTCTGTCTCCTTTACTTTTCAGTTTTAGCATTTCATCCCATTGAGAGTCCAGTGGCTTCCCATAACCAATGAGCTTGTTCCCATTGAGAGTCCAGTGGCTTCCCATAACCAATGAGCGCTTGTTCCCATTGAGAGTTCAGTGGCTTCCCATAACCAATGAGCTTGTTGGCCTGTGATGCAATAATGAAGTAACTGACTGTAACCAGAGAGAGTAGAGAGATTTAAAGAATCTCTGCCGTAACCTTGCCTGGAAGTGCTAGCTTTAAGCTTAACAACAAACCAATGTAATGTCACCTCAGTTGTGTGTGCACCTCTTAAAGTCTGCTGCTTCTCCCCTCACCTCGCGAGGCCTTCCCTTCGCCTCTTCTTAAGTCTCCGTCTCCCCTCACCTCGCGAGACCTTCCCTTCAGCCCTTCTTAAAGCAACGGTTCGGAGTAGATTCACCCTAATGCCATTTGAACCGTGACATCCATATAGTAGTCCACCCTTAGTGTTTTCTGGCTTGGGCAAACATTAACAGATTTACTGAGTTATTTGTGGTTATTTCGAATAGTTTGCCGGGCATTCACAGTATCTCCAAACTTTACCCCACAAAAATTACATGTCATGACACCAAACTTCTACAGTAGTACAAATATGGTCTCTACTCACAAAACGAAGCATTTAGAAGTTTCGAAATAGTCCAGTAGTTTATTATCAACACAAGCCGAATACAGTCTGACCTGATAAAGCTGCGCCGACGTTACTTCCGTAGGCCCGTAAAAATCCTCAACGAAACTCATCATTATGCACAATGAAAAGTGGATTCAGCATCCGTATTGATAACGAAAATCCTTGTCTAATTGATAGTAGGTAACATTTGAAATATCTTGTAAGTGTTGCCTTGAAAATATAAGCCTTAATCACAATTCAATGAAAACGTTTTTTAATACTCTCGTCTGAAACTTTGTTGAGGACTTTTACGGGCTTACGGAGGTAACGACAGCGCAGCTTTAGAAAGACAGAACATATTCGGCTTGTGTAATAATAAACTCCTGGACTATTTCCAAACTTCTAAATACTTCGTTTTGTGAGTAGAGTTTGTACTGTAGAAGTTTGGTGTCATGACATGTAATTTTTGTGGGGTAGTTTGTAGATGCCCGGCAAACTATTTGAAATAACCACAAATAACTCTGTAACTCTGCTAATGTTCGCCCAAGCCAGAAAGCACTAAGGGTGGGTTACTGGACAGATGTCAGGGTTCAAATGGCATCAGGGTGAATCTACTCTGAACCATCACTTTAAGTCTGCTTCTCCCCTCACCTCGTGATACCTTGCCTTCGCCTCTTCTTAAGTCTCCTTCTCTCCACACCTTACGAGGTCTTCCCTTCAGCCTGTTGCGTTACTTGTCTTGTCTCGTCGTCCTCTTTGCTGTGACCTTGTCTTGTCTCGTCGTCCTCTTTGCTGTGGCTGCCTGCCAGTTCAGCCCAATCCTGCACCACTAGCCCTAACCCAGCTCTGCCAGTAGACTGCCCCGCGCTCTCCTCCCTCTTCGCTTCTCCAGACTTTGATTTCTGTGTTTGTTTTTGCGCTCCGTTTGCTTCTCCTATGCAGCCAAGTGACCAACCAAACTCTGCAGGCCATAACTACGGGTGCACCCCAAGACAAATTAAATGCCTAAATCTCACTCAGGTAAATACACACCTGCCTTCTGCTGGATGCCCTCTGTGTGTTGACTACACTCTATCTCGACTGCAAATTAACAACCCCCACCCCCCACCCCCCCAATGAAGCCTCCACTCCACTATTTATCTTTTTAATATTTTTTATTTGCATTAATCATCACCAGTCATTTTGATTTCATGTCCTGCGTGTGTGTTTGTATGTGTGTTGTGTGTTTTCGAAGTACGTAGTTGAATACAATTTTAAAAATAATATTTCAAAGCACAAAGCTTTCAGCCAAGTACCCCACCCTCTAAAACCAGGGGCAGATGGTAACTGATTGCATTTCATTGCATTATTATATTACATTATTACAAAGTTAGATTACATAATTACAATTTAGTGATGTGGTTAAATGTGGTGTCACTAGGCTGCCCTCCGAAGGCAGAGTGCAGTAACTACACCAACGTTGAATCTATTGGCATTGGGTTGGATGCTGTCCTTACTGGAGAATGTGACATAGCAGTGATAATATCTCTAAAAAGGGATAATATCTCTAAAAAGGGACACATTTGGATGTTAAGGAAATTAATTAAACTAATTAATTAATTAATGAGACCACGACAAGTTGATCAAGGTGTAATGCCTTTCACGAAAGGGGGAGAGTAAAGATCTTTGGCTCTTTGGCTTTCAGAATACTCTCTCGTCTCGCCCTCCAACGAAAGTTCTTTATTAAGAGACACTCCTAGAAAAAAATCACACAGCGGTTACACAGGTGGTGAGAGGATGACTCCCTTTTGCATCTCATCAGAGAATGGCCTTGAGGCCCCCGTTTCTCCAGGGAAAGGGAACAGTGTGCAATAGGAACAGAAAACAAGTTATAACTGTGAGCACGCTTAAATGAATATAAAAATGAATATGGCAAAGTTTTTGCTACATATTATAATTCTACAGATTATAATGGTCTCTACATTGGACCACAAAGCTTTGTCACGATATGTGTCATGGAGACCATTTTCAGTCCAAACTCAATTTTGACCAGAATATGTAGCGACTGCTCTTTGTCTCTGTAGGGTAGTATGGTCTCTGTAGGGCAGTGTGGCCTCTGTAGGGCAGTATGGTCTCTGTAGGGCAGTATGGTCTCTTTGCCTCTGTAGGGCAGTGTGGTCTCTTTGCCTCTGTAGGGCAGTATGGTCTCTTTGTCTCTGTAGGGTAGTATGGTATCTGTAGGGCAGTATGGCCTCTGTAGGGTAGTATGGTCTCTTTGCCTCTTTAGGGCAGTATGGTGTCTTTGTCTCTGTAGGGTAGTATGCTCTCTTTGCCTCTTTAGGGCAGTATGGTGTCTTTGTCTCTGTAGGGTAGTATGCTCTCTTTGCCTCTTTAGGGCAGTATGGTGTCTTTGTCTCTGTAGGGTAGTATGGTCTCGGTAGGTTAGTGGTCTCTTTGTCTCTTTGCCTCTGTAGGGCAGTATGGTCTCTGTAGGGCAGTATGGTCTCTTTGCCTCTGTAGGGTAGTGTGGTCTCTGTAGGGCAGTATGGTCTCTGTAGGGCAGTATGGTCTCTTTGCCTCTGTAGAGCAGTATGGTCTCTGTAGGGCAGTATGGTATCTTTGCCTCTGTAGAGCAGTATGGTGTCTTTGCCTCTGTAGGGCAGTGTGGTCTCTTTGCCTCTGTAGGGCAGTGTGGTCTCTGTAGGGTAGTGTGGTCTCTTTGCCTCTGTAGGGCAGTATGGTGTCTTTGCCTCTGTAGGGCAGTGTGGTCTCTGTAGGGTAGTGTGGTCTCTTTGCCTCTGTAGGGCAGTATGGTCTCCTTGGTCTTGGTATTTTGGTATTTTATTTGGATCCCCATTAGCAGATGTAACCCATCAGCTTCTCTTCCTGGGGTCCACACAACACATATAACAGACAAGACACAAACATACAGTACTACAGATATGAATAAACACAGGGAAACACATAAACATACAATACACCAGATATGAGTAGAAACTGGAAAAGAAATGAATTGGGTGGTCTGTGTGTTCTGTGTGTTTTGTTTTGCGAGGGGTAGTTGGCTGACTGCTATTTAGTAAACAAGAGATTTCGCGACTATCCAGAGCTCATGCAGGTGAAGGTTAAAGTGTGCAGTGGGGTTGAAGGTTAAAGTGTGCAGTGGGGTTTTATATGGAGGAGAGAAACAAAAAAATCACAGAAATATGCAGACACAATGCCATTGGCAGTGTTCCAGTGTAATTTAAGTTGAAGGTTGGTTTATATGTGGGTCTGTGTGAGAAGGTTGTTTTGTGTGTGTGTGTGTGTGTGTGTGTGCGTGTGCATGCGTGTGTGTTCTCTGAATACCCTACAGTTCTGACTGTGCGCTCCCTCTCCCTGGCTGCCCAGGTGCTTGTGTATTGTGTGTGTGGTGTGTGTGTGTACTGTTTGTGTATGTGCTGTTGTTTTTGTAATCTATGGTACTGTCTTTCTGCCCCCCCCCCCCCCCCCCCCTCTCTCTGCCCTGCCAGGTACCCGCCGGGGCTAGTGGGCGTGGCTCCAGGGGGCATCCCCGTGTCCATGGAGGGCCTGGGGGTTCCCGGTGGGGGGGTCCCCGTGGCCCACAGCCTCCCCTCGGGCACCCACCCATCACAAGCCCCCTCCCCCAACCAACCCTCCAAACACGGAGACTCCAGAGAACACCTGACCGAGCAATAGCACCAGGGAGCCAATCAGGAGCCAGGAGGAGACATTCTGTTGCTACAGCGACACCATAGCGACACCATAGCAACCAAGCGAACAACCAACCAATAGCACCAGGAGGAGACATATTGTTGCTATAGCGACACCATAGCAACCCATAGCAACCAAGCGAACAACCAACCGACCAATCAAACGGGACCAAGAGACAGACAGTGCACTCACCCGCTGGCACTACAGCAACTGGGGGTTGACGGACAAAAAGCGTTCCATGGATTTCTTAATGCCTCCAATTTTTCATTGTTTTGAATCTTGTCTGTTTCACTTCTGGCTCAGAAAACGACATTGTTGTTGATTTTGAAGGAGTTGTTGTTTCTTTGTTTTGTTTTAGTTTTTTTCTCCTTACAAAAAATAGTTTTTCTCTTTTGGACATCCATTGTGCTATAACACTATGAAGGTGATGTACGTGATCGTGAGAGGAACACCTTTTCCACCTCAACAAACCAACATCACTGATTGGCTGGTCTTTTTTCCCCACTTCACCAATGGGAGAGCAGAGCTCTGAGATAGCCAACCACAGCATCGCGTCCAGCTGGACCCCGCCCCCTCCACCTCCCCAAACCTTCTACATGACCTTTGACCTCTTCCTCTATCATCCCCCAACCCCCACCTCACCCCCTCCATGAATTTAGGGCACACGCACACACACACACACACACACACACACACACACACACACACACACACACACACACATGATGTCTTTAGGGCTGTCAGTTTAATGGTTTGTTTATTTGTTTATTGTGGGTGAATTATAAAAAAAAAGGTTCTGAAAAATATAGAAATACATATTTATCCTCTCTTAAAGGAGAGCGTTTGATTGGCCACTCCTGTCTTAAAGGAGAGCGTTTGATTGGCCACTTGCGGTGGTGATCAGCAAAGTGAGTTTAACCCTTGCCTAACCCTAGACCCGCCCCCCCCCCACTACCCCTACCAGAAACTTCACACAGACGCTCTTAAACATGTCCGCAGTGTGAGCGAGATGAGCCACCTAGCGACCAAATAGTGCAAATTAACGTCACAAAGTTGACCGTCTGGTAGTCGGACTTGCGTGACCCCTGAACTAAACAACGATACTAAATCTCCACTAAATGTAAGATGTGACCATTGAGTAGGTCCACAACCTAGTCTCTCTTTCTGCAGACCATAAGGATCAAAAATATCTTGAGTTTATAAAGACGCTTTTGGAAACATTTAGCGACTTTGGAAAGAAAAGATATTACCCTTTTTCAGAAGATCTAGTGTGGTTTGATAGTGCATTGCAGGCAAGCATCAAAAAACAAACATATCGTCTCAAAATGTACAAATCTATACAGATATGTGTTCACACCCATCCACTCTAGAGATGACTTTCAAAAAAGACTGATTGTAGCGACAAAAATGTTCTATGAGGTCTTTCTGAGCACCATTGACGGCCATTTTGTTGCAATTCTGTTTTGATCATTTTCTCTGTTTTTCTTTTGTCTTTCTGTGGTGTCATGCCGTTTCCAGAAAGAGACCTGTTGTGTAGACATTCAGTAATCTGCCCATGACTCCACTCAGTGTGTGCAAGAGACTCCATGTATCTTTATTTCTTACTGCTTTCAAGCTGGATGTTCAGTAATTATTTTTGCTTAAAAAAATATCATTTCTTCTTCACACACAAGGACAAAAGGATGGAATATTCGGGGCTCTCCTTCTCATTGGCTGGAATATTTTTGCCTCTCTACTCATTGGATGGAATATTCGGGCCTCTCTTCTCATTGGATGGAATATGTGGGCCTCTCTTCTCATTGGCTGGTCCAGACTGGTGGCTGGTCCAGACTTGTGCGGTCTGTTCAGCTGTTCTGAAGGACAGCTCTGTCGACCAGGAAAGGGTTAACGATATTTCCATTCCGCAATGACTCAGGAAAACACTTTTTTGCAGATGTCCTATCATTCCCCCCCCTTCTCTCCACATGTATTTTTCTTCTTTGTTTGTTTGTTTGATTTTGGTTTTGGTCTGAGAAAGCAAGTAAGAGAGGAATTCTGGGTAGTCTTCATATGTTCTCTCCTCCATTTCTCCTCATTGTGGTATTTTTATATATCAGATGCATCCCATGTTTTTGGTGTTTTAAAAGAAGACAAAAAAAAGAAAAAAGTTTTGCAGTCCTGTTAGATTTGTATTGCCTAGTTAAATGTTCCTGTAACCATAGTCCCTATGTGATCATCCCATCCCTCTCTCTCTCTCTCTCTCTCTCTCTCTCTCTCTCTCTCTCTCTCTCTCTCTCTCTCTCTCTCTCTCTCTCTCTTCCTGTACCTCTTCCATTTCTTCTTTCTCCCTCTACCTTATTTTTTGTTCTTGTTCTCTTCTCTTATTGGCCAGGTGGGTTTTTGGGGGCGTGCTGTTGACTCTGTATGACCAATAGCAAAGAGAGTAGACCAGAGAAAGAGGATTCAAACTCCGCCCACCCAATAAAAAGGGAGTGTGCTCAAGTTGGGTCTCCTAAGGGGGCGGTGTCTTCTCCTAAGGGGGCGGTGTCTTCTCCTAAGGGGGCGGTGTCTCCTCCTAAGGGGGCGGTGTCTTCTCCTAAGGGGGCGGTGTCTTCTCCTAAGGGGGCGGTGTCTTCTCCTAAGGGGGCGGTGTCTTCTCCTAAGGGGGCGCTGTCTTCTCCTCCTTCTTCTCTCTATGAGCCTGAAGTATCTTCCTCTGCTCTACTCTTTTTGGCAATAGCATCTCGGTAACACTTTACTTGACGCTGGTGTCATAAGCATGTCATTACAGTGTCATAACAGTGTCATGGCACAACGTCATAAACATTATGTCCATGTTATAAACATTTTATGACTGTTGGCCTTAAGTGACATTCGGTTATGGCAAAGTTTAAGGCCAGCAGTCATAACATGTTTGACATGGACATAATGTTTATGACTTATCTATGACTGTCTTATGACACCGGCGTCAAGTAAAGTGTTAGCGGCATCTCTCCTACACAGTGTCCAACACTATCAGCGTCCGCCTGCCAGCCCACTCGACCGGCCGGGAGCAGTATGTTTTGTTTTTAGTGTGAGTATTTGTATTTGTTTCTTGTACAAGGTGAACATTTAGCATACAGTGCAGTTCAAAATAAAAGATTACGATTCTGACATCATGTTCTTGGTGCCTGTGTTGTGTGTTTTAGTTATCCCATAAACATACTGGAGGTTTGGTGCTTTAGAGGTGCCAGTTTGGTGGGGGGAGTAATCAACCAGTGCTCTCCCCCATCATCCTCCATGGCTGAGGTACCCTGAGCATGGTACCGTCCCGCCGCTCTGCTCCCTTTCGTGCTGTGGTGTGCCGTCACAATGACAATGGGAGTTGGATTTTCCCAGGTGGGCCTTCGCTTTCACTTTACTTCACTTTAAGTGAACTGAAAGCTTTGTCCTGAAGAAAAAAATATGCATTGTATTTTCCCAAAAAGGGCTTAGGACAAAATGGGTTAAGTAAAGCAACCGCATATTTGGTAAAAAAGGAAATATTTATTACACATTGCACTGAAGCAGTTTGTTACAAAATGTTTATCAAGTACGCACATCATTGCGGAATGTATTCAAAAATCAGCTACATTTTCAGGTTATATTGTCTACTAGTCGTAGTAACACATATTCACCACTAGATGGACATACCTTACTGTTTTGGCACCGAGTTGCATTTTCCATCCTTGTTTGCTCCAATTGCTTTTGACTTGAATATTTTGGTCCTCCAAAATAAGATGTATAATTGTGTATCATCGGCATAGCTATGAAAATCAACATTGTGCTCTCTGATGATGGAGCCCAATCTGACACCAATATTAAGGGAGAAACAGACTAGGAAAGGTTTACATACGAGAGTAGGACACTATACATTCAGCCTTGATTATATCAGTACGTGTAAGTCACAAAAATATGTCCGTGGTGTTGTTTGAAAGCTCTTTTCAGGCTCTACAAATTACACAAACAGCATGGAATACAACAACCTTAAGAATATGAATTTATAGTGTCCTACCCTTGTATGTAAAACTTTCCTAGTCTGTTTCTCCCTTAATATTGGTGTCAGATTCACACAAATGCAGTTCTGGGGTGCTACCTCGCTACTAAAAAGGCACAGCAAGTGCATGACAACAAATGCATGACATACTTCATCATTTTCTGTGAGGAAATGCAATCTAGTTATTCATATTATTCCCAGGAGTGCAAACAACAGATTTCCTAACTTGATGTAAAATGTATATTAACCCATTGTGTCCTGGAGCGACATCTACGCTGCATTCAGGTTTTTGAGATTTTAGTTGTTTTATTAAAACTGAGAGGATTCCAGAGCTGAATGAACATATACTAGTACAAAATGAAAGTTCTAGCTTTTAAATGCAACTTATTTCATGTTTTTATGTGCTTCGGAGGCGCATATTTAGGTTTTAATAGGGAGAGGGCACCTTTTCCCAAAAAGGGCTTAGGACAAAATGGGTTAAGTAAAGCAACCGTATATTTGGTAAAAAAAACAAAAGGAAATGTTTATTACACATTGCATTGAAGCAGTTTGTTACAAAATGTTTATCAAGTACGCACATCATTGCGGAATGGATAAAAAAATCAGCTATATTTTCAGGTTATTATTTGATTGAGTAATATAATACTTTGGAACAAACAAATGGCAATTTCCTGTTTCTTTACATATTCTGGCTTTTCTGCACATTAAAGGAGTCATCCTGTGTAAAATGTCTGGCACCTGTTTAGCCATCGTTATAAATCTCTACTTTCCACCCATTTACGAGGCTCAAAGTTGGTCAATACTTCATTTCGCACAGTCGCGGGGTTGTTGACATGTAAAACGAGGCATAGAGAACTTGGCTAGTGCACAGTTAGTTTAGAAACAGCGCTGTTTGTAGAGGCTGTGTCACAGCATGGCTACAGTTACAGTTATTATTTTTGGCACTCTTGTGAATATAGGCCTAAGATGACCTTGATACAGAGCCATTTATAAAAACCCGACCCTGTAAGGAGGTCTATCAGCTGTCAATCAATGAGCGAGGCAAAAAAAATAAAAGAAAAATGCAAAGGCCAGGCTATGTGCGCTCTCTTTCTCTGCTGACAGTCCGTTAATGACATTTAGGGCCTATGTGATGAGAAAATAATAAGTATCTTGAAACTGTAGCGACTTTGGAGGATGGAGGAGCGGGCAAAAAGGTGGAAAAAGTTGTGAGAAATTGTGGTGATTGGTTAAAGTTGCAATATTGCACGGAATTTGGGGAAATTCACTTAAGTTGCAAATCACAACATTGCGTTTTCCTGGAGGGACTGATTAATGAGTAATCACTAAGTTAATCCATGGTCCACAGCTCCTCCACTAGATCGTGGTGCTGTGCCTGTAGGATTTTGTAGAAGGCCAGTTTGCCCTGAGTGCCAGCTGAGCGCAAGCCGTGAAACAGGCGCCTCATTTTGTCCTGACTGGTGGCAGCAGCCTGGATATTGGCGTAGGTCTCCTGGCCAATGAACCCCTGGGAGAGGAGCTGGTCTGCTATGGGCATCACCTCTGTGACCCTCTGGATGAGCTCCGGTCTCTTCTCCTCCAGAAAGGTAGCAGCCATCTGGTGTTTTGAGGCTGTTTTGAAAAAACATATGGGATACTTTGTATGAGAGAGGAAGATGGGAAAAGTACCAAAAATACCATACAATACTCCATGACTTAAAACACACTAGGCCCACAATAAACAAAAATACGTCTGATATAAAATTACAATCAAACTTGAAGACCATAAACTGCAAACCTAATATCTCAATGACACTACTAGAGAAAAAATAAGACGGATGGAAATATTAATAAGTTATGATTCATTTTCCGATTTCCACATGACTGTTACAGTTTACAGTCTGCCAGTCCAGATTCACTTGCTCTGTGGTTATTGACTTGGGTTGTGAACAGACTCCACCAAGTGGTAAGGAAGAGAACTGCAGCTAACAGAAACAGTTTTGTTTTGATGGCATCGATTTGTTAGAACTACCGGTATATCTCCTTATAGTCGAAATAATGTTATTATCATACATACAGTATATTTATATGTGGCACTCTGATGTGACCAGTGCTGTGTGTGTAGGGCCTAAGAAAAATAAAACTTTGGTTCCGGTTGGTTGTCAGTTTTGGTCATGGGTCGGTCGTATTTATTTTTTTTTTTTTCAATTTAAAAAAAAAAAAAAATTTAATGTCCGACACCCCCAACCCCCCACATGCGCCAGATTTCGTCATAAACGTTGTTGGAACAATGCCAAGGACGATAGTGGAGTGAGGCCTGCTAAAGCTACAATGAAATAGCCTACAATAAGCATTAATGAGCCAATACTGACCGTCACCGAAATGAGGATACCGTTTCTGGCAAAACTTGTCCAGCTGTCAGTTCCCTGACACTGCTATTTTAACTCCTGTAGACCTATGTCCCGTTTACTTTTTTGATTCCTTTCCATCATCCGTTGTAGACCATATTTTCATTGGGATGAAGGTTCTGGCTTGCAAACATTCTATTTACTCACTTTTTTGTTTTACGCGAGGATGTAGATACCTGAGGCGATATGAATGATAATGACGGGTGATTGAGGGGCAACATCGTCATTGTCATTAAATCATCATTGTAGGAAACTGTAGTAGTCCTAGGTCTTCATCGAACAGTCGTATTTGTGGCGACATCATCGTTCATTTCTATTTCATTATTTGGAGGAGGTGCGGAGAGTCAGACAGTGACAGGCGCCCTGCTCCTGTGCAATGGTGGAGGGACAAGCAGAGAGAGAGAGAGAGAGCGAGAAAATAACGGGCGCAGGCCAACGGACTTCTTGGTTAACCAAGCCTTGTGGTAAATGAAAGAATGAAGGAAAACTTGGGCAAAGCATCCTTCTCTCATATTAACTTATTTTACAAGGTATTGATACAGTGCTACTTTAGTATTGTTATAACGAGTTATGCATCTCGTCGAACATGCAGCGCGACTGAATGGAAGCCCTTTTCTAACACGACGAGACAATATCAATACATTCAAAAATCGTGGATACTCATGATGTTGTCTGTGTGTTGCATTTCGAGGCGGGTGGTCAGGCTGTGTCAGTGTCGGGTGAGGTAAGGCTACTGACTTATTATTTGACAGGCATTTTCGCCAGGTTCCCAAACTATCCTGCATCATAAGCTATTAGTCTGCAAGAACGCTATGAGGCAAGTTGTTTAAAACTTACGAGCTACAACGACTACCAATTAGCATGGTGTAGCATAATAATTAGCCTACAACGTGACCGAGTAGGTGCGCAACTCTGCAGTGACATTTGGGGTTTTCTAACATCAAGCCGGCGGCCCTTATGGCGCGCGCGCGTGTGTTGCTCCTATGTGGATAGTCATGCGATGCAAATTCAGTAACTTGCAGGCAGGTAGAAAGTGAGAGATGGCGAGTTATGGGAATGAAGAAACGTGTTGTGTCTTGTCTATATGAACAACCGTCCACACAACATCGATATATTTTTTGAGGATTCCAAAAACTCAAAAAAAAATGTTTGGGTCGCACAAAAAATGATAGGGTCGGTCGGCAACCGGAACCAAAACATTATTTTTTCTAGGCCTAGGCTAAACTGTGGATTAAAGTGGAGTGATTGCTAGAAACAAAGACATTTGCTGCAACGAAGACAGCGTTTTAAGGTAAGCCTACACCGTTTAATACATTTTGTTGACTTATGGTTGTGCTTTGAAGTAGCTAGGTTTGGCTTATTTGCTTTATGGTGGGTTTGTTGCACAATGTAGACAGACTTTGTGTAAGCTATAGCCTACTCTTCTAAACATTCCCACACTCTTTGTGCCCTTGCTCATCCTGTCTTCCTTAAACAGTATTTCAATAGGCCTACAAACTGTCAAAATAACAGTGGAGTGCACATTTGCATGGAACAGTAGCGTGATGTAGCCTAACCTGCAACTAGTTCTAATGCTTTGGACTGTGATGATGGCTGCAGTGGTGTAGTCTACTTTTTGAAGTGGCTATACTGTATATTTGAGAATTTTTTGATGCTGGTATACTGTATATATTTGTGCTATTCTAAATAATGAATCAATCAATTTTGAGTGGGTATACTGTAAAACTGCGTTTTACGTAGGGCCTAGACTACACCACTGGCTGTGCATTTCATCAAGGTCTAGGCTACAATTCTCCACTTCAGGTTGATATTTTTAACACTAATGTCCACATATAGTACGACTGCAAATTTCGTGGTTTTTGTGTTTTTGGTTAGGAAACCATGTTGTTTTTTTGAAGGGCCGCCAAGGGGAAAATTGTCCCGGTGGGAAAAGTCCTCCCACTCCGCCCCTGCTTGACACAGTGCAACTTGGCCGCCATAGTTTGCTTTTCGAACAAGCACAACAAAGGTCAATCTTAAAGAAAAAGTGGCACCTGAGTCACGCTGTGTCGAGCTGTAGGCCTACCAGAAAACCGGCAGTGGAAAAGAGGCATTAGTGTTAACGATGGCAAAGTTATGAGAAAGTGTCTTGTGAGGCGGGATTGTAGATAGATTATAGATTGCTTATGTGATGCAAAGCATGTGAACGGGAGTGTGGAGAGCAGCTTGCGTAATATTTGACAAAAGAGAGGGAAAAAGATAACGAGTTCCCTTTTGATTCGTGCAGATCCCTGCTGGCTCAATTGATGCATTCGTTTTGTGCTCGAATCCTCATGTTTAAAGCCCGAAGCTACTTGTAATGTTGTTCTCTCTGTTTTGTAAAATATTGTGAACCTGTGTCAACGAAATGTGAGCTGCTGTGCACGGTAGAGGAAGTAACTCTAATTGTAAAAGATAACACTTTACTTTACGGATCGCTAATAAGGTGGTAATTTCATGTTAATTTCATAGTTATTTCATAGTTATTTCAGGGTAATAACTTGTTTGTTTTTAGTAACAACAGAAAAATAACCATACAGTTTCCAGTGCATTGTGGTGACACCCTGAGGACTCGCAGCACGGTGACACTTTGTTGACACACACACACACACACACACACACACACACACACACACACACACACACACACACACACACACACACACACACACACACACACACACACACACACACACACACACACACACAATGCACATTAGCGATCCGTAAAGTGTTACCAAAGTAACTCTAATTGTAAAAGATAATCAAAGAAGCAAGTTGTTGGAGAAGCCCACCAAAAACCAACGGAACTTACAGAACTTGGACTTAATTCTGATGATTTGTCATATCTGGAAGGCCTATAATAATTACATGTTGTTTCCCCAAATAATCAATACAAATGACAGTCATCATAATTTTCAAGTCATCAGCCATTAGAGTACAATTAAACTTTTTTGAATGAACCTTCCAATGATAACGGTAAAAAATAATTAAAAAAACTTAAAATGCCCTGTTCCACATTATTACGCAAAATAGTTTAATAGTATTGTAATCCACATTTCTTTCTTTTTTCCCATTTACATCAAAACAGTTGGAATTTGGTACCTTCTAAATTACATTCCATGTTCAATACTTGGTGATAAGCTCTTTGTCTTAGTAACTGAAATGCTGTGTTTACATTGAAGTCAATGGCAGGGCATTGCATGGGAGTTATGGAAGCCCAGATATCCTTGATGCTTTGCTCTCAGCTGTTTTTGTTTGTTTGGTCTGGTGTCCCACACTTCACTCTTCAATATACCCGTAGATTTCCATGCCACGTTTAGTGCTATCGACATTCTAACTCACCAGACATAAAACCCCATTGAAAATGAATGGGATGTTATGTCTGGTGAGTTAGAATGTCATCACCTCCAAAGTGCACGATTGTTATGAAAATTCACGAATTCCCTCCAGACTATTCCCTCGCCCACAGTCCATGGAGTGAGCTTCGTCGGTAACACTTTATAATAATGTCTGCTTAGTAAAGACATAGTAAATAATAAATTAATAATGAAAGAAACACAACAAATGTTTTTTATCATTAACTAAGTTTTATTAATGCTTTATAAAATATCTACAAATAATATATATAAGATTTTACATACCTTATAACAGAGTATTTTATTTATTTACAAGCAATTTGTAAATGTTTGATAAATATAAGATATTAACATAACATTTCCTAGTCATTTACAAACATTTGTTAACATTTCCTAGTCATTTACAAATATTTGTTAATGTTTTGTTCATCAATAGTTAATTATTTATTAAGTCTTTATAATGCTTTTTTGCATCCATTATTATGAAGTGTTACTGCTTCGTATGTGCACGTGTGGTCCTGTATGGCCAGATACCCAAAATTCCTCTACTGTGTAATGCATCATGAAGAGGGTGTGTCTGGAAGGAAATTGCCAACATGCAAAGTCGAAAGAGAGAAAGATAATTGTGCAAGTCTGTGTGGGTGCGCGAGAGAGATGAAGGCCATCTGTGGCACATGTTGACTTCATGTCTGAACACGTTAAGAGATGAAGGC